>NW_015557150.1:451951-478950 GCF_001515605.1 Sinocyclocheilus anshuiensis
ATATAATTACTATTTTTATTTTATAGAGATATGTAATTCTTTGTGGTTATTTTTTATGAGGTGCAGGAAACGAACAAACCAACCAAATCAAAGTATCAAAGCCTAATAGCCTACATTTTCAGCAGTTCCAGCAATAATAATTAACAAAACACCTAAATTAACGAAAAGAGGATAAAACAAATACATGAATAAATGCATAAGTTGGTGACAGCGTTTTTTATTTCTAATATTCAATTATACTGAGATGCAAAATAGTAGATTCCTTGTATTTATATATTTAAAATTAATAATGAACTTATTTAAACTGTGTGAAATATGATTTAGATACGCCGAATTTTCTTTTCTGTAAATGAAATTCACCAAAAGCGAAAGTTTTAAAGACACGACTTTAAAATAAGGAGTGTTTTCAGTAATTACCGAACGGGAGTGGTTTATATTCTCTATTCGGCTTCTGATTGGCTGGTGTGCTGATGAAGGCCGGCTCTGACCACGCCCACTCTCGGCTGGAGAGAGAGGAGCGCGCGCGGAGCACACACTGTCAGTCAAGCGTCTCCAGAGCAACAGGTAAGCCTCTCTGCTCTCATCAGCTGCTGGAGCTGCTCTCTAAAACTCATGCTTTTACTGGCTTCGCTGGAAAAAACCTTTGCTATGTGAACGATGTAGCCTAATTCCTCATTATAATACTAATATGAAAAGCATATAGATATGAAATGACAGACTCAAGACACGTAATGTATAATGTAAGTATATATGTTTCATTTTTTCTAATTCTTTCTATATAGCAATCTGATATATACATATAGAAAGAATTAGAAAAAAGTCTGTATTAATGTCACAAGAAGAAGGTTTATCTGAAAATAATGAATAAACGTGTTTCTGAATCTAGACTATTTAGTGTTTTGCTTCTGTGTTGTTAACGTTACTTTTATCTTTTGAAATCTTATGTATATTTTTTTCTGTTTGTAATCATAACATGAAACAGCTCAAAAAAAGTATTATTTTCATGTATAATAAACAGAACACTGAATGAATATGAATATATGCTTGAATATGCAATTTGTCTATCTTGCATACATTTATGGATAAGAGTGTAATACTGTTTATGATAATGTAGGACTGAGATATGAGGGCTTAATGCAGAGTTACCATAATGCCTAACTCATTTTTTTTACACATCACCAGTTTCCGAGGCTCATTATTGTGTACGGAAAGTCCTGCGAAAACCATGAACCTGAGCCCGCCTGAACACAGCATGCACAAGCCGAGCGACGGCTGCGTGGACGGCAGCAAAGCCGAGCACTTGCTCCCCTGCTACCGCAGAAGCAGATACGACGAGCCTCTGGCGTCCTACCACAGCGGCTCCATCATATCTCACCTCCTGCGGAAAACCATTCACAATAAACTGACCTCGCTTGACAACAGCCTCCTTTACCTGCCCTCCTCAAACGCCAGCGGGCTCGATCCCGAGTCCAACAGCGCCGATGATTTTGCTCAAGATGACCAGAGCTGCCTGTCCTTCAAAGACGAGGATCTGTCTGTGAGCGAGCACCTCCAAGCCAAACGCGCCCGGGTGGAGAACATCATACGAGGCATGGCTGCTTCGCCCAACACCGACGGAGAAGCGGAGAGCGAGTGCGAAGCCGTCCGCTGTAGAAGAGACCTCCTGAAGGAGAACAAACGCAAGCAGAGGCTCCCCCAGCACCAGGAGCCCACTCAGTCCAACACAAAGACCAGCAAAGACGAGGAGTGCCACAAACTCAAGGAGCAGCTCCAAAGCATGCAGCGTCTCCTGCATCAGCTCCAGGAGAAGATCTCGCACGTGCACGACCAGAATTACTCGGAGAGCGAGGAACGGGAAGATGCGAGGTCAGAGCACTCGAGTCTGAGGCTGGATGGTGGACACAAAGACCGAGTCAAAGTGGAACCCGGTGGTTTCGGCTCCGACAGGGCGATGAAGAACCTCAAAGAGACTCTCAAATGCGAGCTGACCAGGACTGTGAGCGAAAGCGTCGATATGGTCTTCAAGAAACTCTCCATGACCCTACTAAATCAGTCGCCCCAGCCGCAGCCGAGCCACAGTCCGGAGTACTCGGAGACCGAGAAGCGAATCCCAGATGATTCCCCTTCGGAGCCGTCAGACGATGAAATCGTCAAAGCCAGGTCTGCGGAGCACTTTGAGAGCATCAGCCCGGAGCACCAGACCGAAGCCTTGTCCCTAGTGGTCCGTAAACCTTCCCTGAGCCAGGCTGTGAAGAGACCTTTCCCGCTCCACCAGACGCCTTTCCAGTTCGGCTACAACGCTCCTCTGCACGACAGCCAGATCCTGGAGCACCTGCTGAAGTACGGCCCTCACTCCACCTTCTCCGCAATGCCTTGCCTGCCGGCGTCTCTGGAGCGGTCCTCGCCGGACTCCATGGAGCATCCGTGGGAAAGCGTGGCCATGAGGTCCAAGCTGAGCTCGGGGCATCTGGGTCAGCACCAGACTGGACTGGTGTCGGTGGACGCACTCTGCCTTCCTCACGTCAAGATGGAGTGTGGAGATCTGCAGAGCATGGCTGAGAGGAGCTCCTTCATGACGCTCAGTATATCCTTTGAACGCTTGAAGGGATGTTTCATCCAAAAATGATCATTCTGTCGTCATGTGGTTCCAAACCTGTATGACTTTTTTTTAGTTTAGGGACCAATTTTCACTTTTAACTAGCATGCATATGACTAACAAATTGGCTATTTATTAGTACTTATAAAGCACATATGTGACCCTGCAGCACAAAACCAATGTATTGCTGGCTATTATTTGGTATGGGTCAAAATGATAGATTTTTCTTTTATGCCAAAAATCATTAGGATATTAAGTTAAGATCATGTTCCATGAAGATATTATGTAAATGTCCTACCGTAAATATATCAAAACTTAATTTTTGATTAGTAATATGCATTGCTAAGAACTTAATTTGAACAACTTTAAAGATGATTTTCTCAATATTTAGATTTTTTTGCACCCTCAGATTCCAGATTTTCAAATAGTTGTACCTCAGCCAAATATTGTTCTATCCTAACAAACCATACATCAATGGAAATATTATATATTCAGCTTTCAGATGATGCATGCATCTCAATTTCTAAAAATTGACCCTTATGACTGGTTTTGTGCTCCAGAGTCACATATTAATGCATTATTCTGCATGTGCATATTTTAGATCCATTAATCTCTACCCCATACCTAAACTTAACAACTACCTTACTGACTATTAATAAGCAGCAAATTAGGAGTTTATTAAGGCAAAAGTTATAGTTAATAGTTAATTAATAGTGAGAATTGGTCCCCGAACTAAAGTGTGACCTTTTTTCCTTCTGAGGAACATAGAACATGTTATTATGAGAAATGTCTCAGTGTTTTTTAGTCTATACAATGGAAGTAATATCTTAGAATATCGTAGTAATATCGTAAGAAATATCTTCTTTTTGGTGTCGCTCAGAAGAAAGAAAATCATATATTAGGGTGAACTGTCCCTTTAGTACCAATAAATGTCAAAAATGATTGAGAAAAATTATATCTCTGTCATATTTTTGAAAGTACAAGAGGAAAATTGTATTGCTCAGAGGTTGCTCTTCTATATCTCATAAGAGTTCTTAGTTTTTTGTAGTGTTTTTTCTCAGATATTAATCCTGAAATTCATTAGTAAAAATTAAAAATGGTAACACTTAGTTAATGCATTAACTAACACAAACTAACAATGAACAACATATTGTTTAAAGCATTTATAAATGATAAAATAGTGAATACATGACACATTTAATGTTTGTTTGTGTTTGTTCACAGCGCATTAACTAATGTTAAAAAGCATTCAATGTCTCATTTGAAAACATATTAGTAAATGTTAAAAATTAACATGATTAATAAATGTTGTAGAAGTATTGTTCATTGATAGTTCATGTTAACTCATTTAGTTCACTAATGTTAAGTGTTTCTATAAAAATAGTCAAAAATGATTCAGAGTTGTCATACAGTGTGAGTATGAGAAGTGTTTGAGAAATGTTTCATATTTCAGTCTTTAATAACCTGGCAAGCCGTTTGAAACACTGTCGAGATCCCTTTTCATCAGAAACACAAGGAGAAACTTCTCAAATCAGGAGAAAAGAGAAAACCCAGACTGAGATTTTTCTGACTTATGTCTACAATTTCGTAAAGATGTTTTGCATGTAAATGCACAGCAAATGTCGTGTCTGAGCATCAGAGTCATGTTTCAGGAGTCACAGGAAGGCGTTTTTATCTATGGATTATGTTCTTTGTTTAGCTTCAGCTGCTTTTGAAAAATCCCCCTCTTTGTTTAGTTGACTGTTTTTATTTAATATATAGTAGTTAACATTGAGATATTGCTGAACAAACCACCAGCTCTCGAGCTCGGCGAACAATCGTTGAGTTGAGTGCAGCGGTGAGCAGTTCCACTAACGCAGACTTCAAGGAGAATTTTTGCTTTGATCTCGGTAACCCCAAAGAAAATTGTAGCATCTTCTTTAATCTGGGCTCGGTAATGACTTTAAGTCCAGGAAAAGACAAATAAAAAGGAATACAAGGCTTTGATAAGAATTGTTAGGAACAAAAGCCAATTTTCAAAGGCAGAAAAAGCAACAGTTTCTCTTCTGGAAATTCTCTGATTTTTTTCCCCCCGCTCAGACTTGAAAAGGTGCGGGATATGTTTCTGCACTCTCGATGTGATTGGAGTGGATGAGAGAGGTCACTTTTGGTTGTTTGTGAACAGCAAGCTCTCAGCCGTCATTATACACCATCATCAATGCTCAGAGTGTCATATACATATGTGACGAAAATATCGCAGCATGCAGAAAGCTTGGCTTTTAAACATCATTAGATTCATATCTATATGTGACCCTGGAGCACAAAACCAGTCTTAAGTGTCAATTTTTCAAAATTGAGATGTATGCATCATCTGAAAGCTGAATAAATCAGCTTTCCATTGATGTATGGTTTGTTAGGATAGAACAATATTTGCCTGAGATACAACTATTTGAAAATCTGGAATCTGAGGGTGCAAAAAAATCAAAAATCATCTTTAAAGTTGTCCAGATGAAGTTCTTAGCAATGCATATTACTAATCAAAAATTAAGTTTTGATATATTTACGGTAGGAAATTTACAAAATATCTTCATGGAACATGATCTTTAATTAATTTTTTGGCATAAAAGAAAAATGTATAATTGTGACCCATACAATGTATTGTTGGCTATTGATGCAAATATACCCCAGCGACTTAACACTGCTTTTGTGCTCCAGGGTCACATATGCTTTGGAAATTATTTCAGTATTGGCTCTTTTTATTTGAGGCTGAACGGCGATTGTCTCATTCGAAACGCTGGTTTATTAATAGCAGCTTTACGTTTCTGCTTCTTTAAGAAGCAACACGTTTCTTTTGCATAGATGCAATCAATGCAGAGAAGTGACCTCACAAGCTCTGGCTCCTTTTTAAAGAAAGAAACTCATTTTTAAAGTGCTCTTCAAACATAAAGGGCGTAAGCTGATCCTCTCCATCCTCGCTGAGGAAATTTCATCTCAGTGTTTTGCAGCGAAGCAATTACTACAAGCAGATACGGAGCAAACGGCTCAGATTGGAGGTCTCTAATTTAAGTCCTTAATCTAATTTGTTGGGCTCTTTTTCTAGTTAGCACATGCTGTCGTGTCTTAATCGACTCTCTGGTCAATACAGAGCTGTTCAGCTGTTCATTCATTTGGATGATGGATTGGACATACTGATGCTTATTTGTTTGGGGACGTGCTAATGCTGTTTGATTATTAAAAATGCACATGAATTGAGCTCTGTGAGTTAATCTGTACATGAAGGGTAAGGCGGCGTTGATCACTGGCTGTCATGTGTTTATGGTGAGGTTTTTGAGGCCTTAACTCTCCTCACATCCAGGAAGGTCTGACCCCAAACCATCTGAAGAAAGCCAAGCTGATGTTCTTCTACACACGCTACCCGAGCTCGAATCTGCTCAAGAACTTTTTCCCTGATGTCAAGGTATGTCTTGTTTGACCAGATTATGGTTCAGTAACACCTCTGTTAATGTTAATTATTGTGTTTCAGACACATTTATTTTATATACTTTTACAACTCATGTATCTTCATTAATTGGCATCTAATTTTGTGTTAATATTTTGAATCCAAGTGATTTTTAGATCTATTTAATGTGTAACTGTTTAATAGTATAAATATTATAATTGTATTATTTATTTAAATATGTATTATGCTTAATATTAATTATTTTTTTAATATATCCTTTTATTTATTTTTTTTATTTTTATTATTTTATTCTAATAAACAGTTACAATCAGGAGTCAAATCAAAAATATTTTTAATGTCTACCTGATTATTTGGATAAATAATATTTGTAAATAATAATAAATAATTAAATATGATTAATGTTATTTAAGAATAATAAATAATATTATAATATTTACCCTATTAAGAAGTTACGCGTTAATAAGAGTATTGCTTTGGAAATCACTTTGAATTGTAATTAGAAATATGCATTCTGTTGCTTTGGCAAAAAAAATTGAATATTAACACAAAATTAGACGCTTGAGCAAATATTCCTGAATGTTGGTGTGGCAATTCCTGAATTGCTGGTTTAACTTTGACAAAGTTAAAAGAGGAGTTTCTCAAGTCAGCAAAAGGAGACAAAAGAGGCGGCGGAGAGGAGCACAACCTCCTCTATTCAGTGTTAACCCTTCAGCTCGCCAGCTTTCAGCACACACAATAGCAGAGCGCTGAGCCGCGGATACTGAGGCCCTACAACAACACACGCATCCTGTGAGTGTGTAACCAGTCCTGAGGCACAAGTGTTGTGATGAGTCGACACAACAGCAAAAATCTGGTGCAACTGTGTTAGTTCATGACTCTCCTGTTGAATATGTAGAGTACGTCTAAGGCCCAGTGTAAGGAAATTGTTCCACTTGTGCTTGAAAAAAAAAAAAAGGTTTAATAATTAAAAAAATTAAATAAAATTAACTTTCAAGTACTACTGCCGTAACCAGCTTAGACATTGCATCTCTCCAGTATTAGATGATCAACATGTTATTAAATGGCAAATAAATAAATAAATAAATGTATGCATTTAGCAGGCGCTTTTATCTAAAGCGACTTACAGTGCATTCAGGCTATACATTTTTTATCAGTTTCATGAACTATTATCCAAACATGCTAAATATGCACTTGCTAAGTACCATTCGTTTTTTTTATAATTACTAACCCTAAGCCAAAGCCTTAAGCGCCATGCACATTATATATTATATAACATTATGCTATATATTGCTATAGAAGGTTTCTGTGTGCTTTGTAATAAATTGCACATAATTGAAGAAACAAAATCTATTTGTTAAATTTTCATTGTTGAAAGTGTTAATTGAGTTAGCCAGTAAATATCACTAAACCACATCATACTGATATTTTGGTGTGAGGAAAAGCATTGTGTGGTTGTGAGTGAATTACTGAGCTTGATAAAACCGTGAAATACTAATGGAGCCTGTAAGAGAAACTAACTTCAGTTTGAATCGTGTGGTCAGAAAGATCTGATGATGTTAAATATATATTTCCTTAAATGTAATGTCAGCTAGATCAAGCTATTATTTTTATAGGTGTAAGTGCCACTTAATAATGAATAGGGGTTGAATGCTCAAAAAACAGAAATTGTTTTAAATTGCACAAAGAATTACAAAGAAACAGCAAGTAACACATTAAATTAAACGTGAAATTTTGAAGTAGAAAGACTGGAATAGTATTTTCTTGTAAGACATACTCCAATAATCTTTGTTTTACTTACAACTTTGAAAACGTCTCAGGTTACTTATGTAACCCTGGTTCCCTGAGTAGGGAACGAGACACTGCGTCCTCTAGGCACCCCTAGAGGACGCAGTTCGAAGTTCCCTTGAAAGGGAACGTCTCAGGTTACTTATGTAACCATGGTTCCCTGAGTAGGGAACGAGACACTGCGTCCTCTAGGCACCCCTAGAGGACGCAGTTCGAAGTTCCCTTGAAAGGGAACGTCTCAGGTTACTTATGTAACCATGGTTCCCTGAGTAGGGAACGAGACACTGTGTCCTCTAGGGCGGGCCTAGAGGACGCAGTTCGAAGTTCCCTTGAAAGGGAAATATTTGTTTTAGTGTAGATAAAGCACAGTTTATTTGAGAATGAGGGCAGCACATTATACATTTATTAAGGCTCATTTAAAGATTTGGAAATTCTCTGGAGTACTTTTTGCCCCAGCAACAATGGATGCTTTACAATAGTGGTACAATAATACATAAGCAATGAACAGTCATGGGCAAACACAAAAACATGATGACATTGCTCAGACAAAATGCAGGTCCTAGCATTAGAAATGAGCTTGTCTGATAATATTGCTGAGTAAGTTTTTGAAGGCGGTGTTTCGTGAAAGCTTGGTTATATCAGTAGTTTTCAGAAATGCTGTGTTGACTGTTTTAATTTTTCTGGACTTATTAGTCAAATAATTTTTTTTTTTTATGGTTATTATTGGTAATTAATCTTTTAAAATGTAATCAAATCAAAATCTTTTTTACTTTTTTAGCAAACAAAGTGCTGCGAGTGTTTAATGTTAAAATTAAGCATGGAAGAAAAATTATTTTGCTTAAAAAATGATATTCCTTAAAAAAAATTTTATTTATTATTATTATTATTTATTACACTGAATAAAATTGGTGTAGAAAAAATGTTCACTCCAAAATTGCTAGAAAATTTCACAAGCAATTACAAGTAACACATTAAACATAAATTAAACATGAATTTTTGAAGCATAAAGACTGAAATAGTATTTTCTTGTAAAACAAACTTCAGTAATATTTGTTTTATTTACAACTGTGAAAAATCAAGGTGTACTTTGAGAAGTACATTCTACTGTAAAATAGTAATATCTGTCATAATTTCAGGTTAAACTGAACTTTTATTTTGGCGGGTTGTCTTGAAGAGCTTTGAGTTTCTGTGTGTATCTGATGATAGTTTTCTCAAATGAGATGGCGAAATACTGGTAATGATGAAGTTCATGTCCTCATGTAGTGAGTGAGGTGCAGACGAGCATCACATGTGCTTTAGTATGTGTAGTAAAGCAAACTGAGACATGCAGACTTCACATTTACACAGCAGTGTAATATTCACTAGTCCAATCGCCATCTGATTAAGTGCACAGCCCTACTTTTGATTTATTCATCCATTCATCCAACGACTTTCCACGTTATACTGTAACTTGTATTTTTATCACTGAATTCTGTGATCCCATCTGTGTTTTCTGCATCGTGGAAACCATATTGTCCCTAGTGCACATCAGTGTGGCACAAAAGTATAGTAGGATACAAATCCATGACATTTAAGGAAGCAAATGATACACACATTCACAAATAAGGCAGAGATGTCTCCCGGCAAATCGAGATCACTAGAAAAGACACATGAGGAGGTATCTGGACACTGGGCACTGGGCAAAGGCTGGGATAATCCCAGTGTCCGATTCCATTCCCGTCAGACGAAGTCACTCAGAAGGACATCTCGCGCTCTGCTGTTTCTCACACTCTGTATCAAGAAGCGTCTTTGAGCCCTTGGGCAGGTTTTAGCTCTTTTTGCCCCTGTGTTATCGGATGAGCAGTTATAATAACAGGCCTAATGTGAAGACAGAGTTTCGTCTGCTGTTTGGATAGATGTTATTCTAAGTGCAAGACATCGGCTGGGAAAGACTACAGCTGATTAAACAGACTGTGTTGCTGAGAATAGTTTAGAAAGCAAATGCTTTACACCATCATTGCCAGAATAACAACAATAAAAATCACATTTTTACATTTTCTGAAAGAAACGAATAGCATCACGATTCTAGGTTGTTGTTGGTGGTTGCCAGGGTGTTGCTAAGGTGTTCTGGGTGGTTGCTAGGTGTTTCAGTCTCATGTGAACAGAGTCTCTGTGATCTTCAAGTCTCGGCATGTGTGCCTGTGACACTCCACTATTTTTGAAAAACATAGAAAAACACTCCACTATTTTTGAAAATAGGCTCATTTTCCAACTCCCCTAGAGTTAAACAGTTGAGTTTTACCGTTTTTGAATCCATTCAGCCGATCTCCGGGTCTGGCGTAGCACTTTTAGCTTAGAAAATGAGCCTATTTTCAAAAGTAGTGGAGTGTTCCTTTAAGGTAGCCTGTTTCCGCCACTGAATAAAAAATTTTATCTCACAATTCTTCCTTTTTTTGTATGCATGATACAAACTCGCAATTCTGACTTTTTTTTTCTTCTCAGAATTGCAAGTTTATGTCTCACAATTCTGTGAAAAAGTCAGAATTGTGAGATAAAAAGTTGCAATAAACTTTTTTATTTATTTTTTATTCAGCGGTAGAAATGGGGCTTCCATAGGAATCGGATACTTGTTGTAAAATTTAAATTTCGATTCCACCTACCGATTTCTAAGTGCACATCTTTTTTTTTTTCTCGGTGAGGACCTGAAGTGGCGATCTGCAGGACCTTCCTCGCTAGTCTAAGCACTCGAAAGTTTGGCTACACTTGCGATCTGCAGCCATAAAAGCTAAGCTAATAATATTTGTGATAAGATAACATGTTGCAAGAGAGGTGTTACCACCAACATGACAAAGCACTTTAATTTAACAGACCGTTAAAGATCGCGAACACGATTCAAACACCAACGTGATTTTATTCCTAAATGACAATGATTCAGCTGTTAAACCTTTGACGTGTGCGATCGATGACAGCGGTGTGATCTAAACATTCAGATCTGACCTAAAGTTTACTAAAGTAAAACAGCTTCACAAGCAGTCTTTTCAACCACACAGTATCATTATTTCTGTGTTACAAACATTCAAATAATCACAGAAGTACGGGGATAAAAGTTGAAAGTAATTTGACGCTTCAAATAAAGATGTATCAATTACATTGTTACGCCAGTAGGTGGCGAAAAAGAGCTGTTAAAAATGTATTTGTCTTTGAATCATTCATTCAAGAGATTAATTCAAAAACGCTGATTCATAAAGTAATGAAACAAGTAAATCTTGAGTGAGTCATTTAATCATGCATAAATTACATGTGATTTAGTTTGGTTGTCTTATGTTTTTTTCTTCAGAATTGTGAGAGAACCATAACCTCCATTAAAAAAAACAAACAACAACAACTCAATTTATCCAGAATCGTGCAGCTCTACTAATTGTTTTTAACCACATTGAAATCGAAACTGGGAATCGATAAGAATCGGAATCAATAAGCAGAATCGGAATTGAAATTCAAATGATACCCAACCCTATTTAAATTACACATAAGGCAGATTTCTTGTTAATGATTTAATTGTTTCGACTCCAATTCGTTGTTAAACATTTAATTGGTGGCTGTAATAAAAACTCATTTTCATGACATGTATTCAAACATACATTAAATGAGACATTTAAGTACAGATATGTTATGAATTTAGTGCATATATTTATCAAAACGCTCTCTCAAATATTTATATGGACATGAATGTCTTTCCTGAGGTAAATGTAACATTAGGTGGCATGTTTTTCAAGCTGTTTTATTGACGTCTTTCCACAGCTGAAACACTGATTGAGTGATTGAATTTTGTGATAAAATTGACAGAGTTTGAAAGCTGAGACTTTAGTAACAAAACACAAAGCTTGTTGTGATAATTGATGACAGATGCGCTACAGATTATGACACATCACCTGAAAACTGCACAGACTAAATGATCAATCTTGGGATTTAAGAATGAATAGACGTTCATCAAAATCAAGGTAGATTAAAATCAATTCATTGATATTGTCAACCAAACCCAAGTAAGAGAGAACAGATTCTCAACAGGACATGGGTGTTTCAATAATGTCCGCAGAACAAACATTTCGAGTGAGTAATTACTCATTCATGAGCTTCGACATTTGAATTGACATGGATGGTGTTTTTGTTGTTCTTTTACATTAACATTCTTTAAAACTCTTCATCTGACATTTGTGTTTTCTCATATTTCCCTGTTTTCAGTTCAATCGCTGCATCACGTCTCAGCTGATCAAGTGGTTCAGTAACTTCAGAGAGTTCTACTACATCCAGATGGAGAAGTTTGCTCGTCAGGCCATCATAGACGGCGTTAATGATGTGAAAGACGTATCCGTCACCAGAGAGTCCGAGCTCTTCCGTGCCCTCAACATGCACTACAACAAAGCCAACGACTTCCAGGTACTTACACGAGCCACCATATAGTAGAGCAAATAATTAATGTAATATATAATAATTAATGTTTGATAGAACTAAAATCTGCAGATACTGCATTGATTTTCTATGGAATCGATGTAAACATGGTAAAATGTGTTAAACAGCTGAGAGATCTACAGATCAGATTAGCCGAATTAAAAGAATATTCTAGTACACATGAAGTTCAAACAGCATTTGTGGCATAAAGCTGATTACTTCTTAAAAAAAAAAAAACCCTGATGTTACAGTAATACTCACAGTAGAAGTACCTGGGGCCCATTGTTGGAGGATTTATAAATGTGTTTATAGTATTAAAAAAAGCACACATGCATTATTTTAACATTAATTATTCTGTTAAAACCTGTGTATTTGAGCTTAAAGCTGATTAAATCATTTTTACGATTGTTTTAGGGTTTACTTGAGTTAAATAAGTCATGATGTATTAAATATAAAATATTTTTTCAGACTAAAAACATATGCTGTGTGCATTTTGTGGCTATACTATTGAAATATTGACTTTTTTGATGTTTACAGATTTGCCTCTTTTACTTTCATTGTTAGTACCTCACTGTATATATATATATATATATATTTTTTTTTTTAATTTATTTATTTTTTTTTTAAGGATATGAGCCAAAATTAATTTGCTGTAGTAATCAAGATAAACCACGAATGCTGTCGATTGAGCTTAACTTGTACTGAACCCGGCTGCTTAAATGAACATGCAAAAGGTCAAGAATATGCAGAACTTTCTAAATGAGCGTTTGCATTTCACAGAAATGTGGGCCTGTTATTAAACAGTTATTAAACAGCTACTCATTGAAATGGCATTGATCATTTGCTAAATAAGCTTCATTCAGTTCAGCTTTACTTTTAATGGAACGTCCTGTTAAAATGCGCATCAGAGATTTAGAAAGAGTTGTGTGAGCTCCGTAAAGACCAGCATTACTGCTCACCAGTATACAGTGTGTGTTGTGTGTTGGATGCTGATCTGCAGCAAGGCATGCTTTTGCAACCTGCTTCACCATCAGGATGCTGGTCTAAGCTGGTCGGCTGTCCTCGGTCTGACCTGTGTGTCAAGCCACACCTGTAGCTGTCCGGCCGTAGACCCCCATTATCCCAGAGCCTGGCGCTGCTGCATCAAACTGTGGGAAGAGGAAGCTGCAGCATCTGCTAAAACAACTTGAGATTACGACCAGGCCACACCTGACTGCCGTTTGGATTACTACTGATGCGAAAGAAGCCAGAAATCCCAAGAGTGACTGGCCGGCCGATGGGAACGAGCGGAGACAGTTGTCTTTACCTCAGCACCAAGACATTCCTTTCCCAGGGCCCGCTTTTGTGTCTGGAGATGCACGAGAAACAAACGTGTCAACAGTGAGCGGAGCTACTCTTGGGGAAATAATGCCAGCGGATAGATCCACCTTCTTCCCACTCTCACACCCGAGCCGGGTCCTTCAAAGTGATGTGGTGAGCAAGGGTGTGAAGCAATGCCTGAATTCCTGCGATGTGAACCGGGTCCTTTCATGCATTTTCCGAGCAGTTAAGTTCAAAGCAACAGGCTGCAAAAAATCAAAGCACCGATCCACTCTGCTCTTCTAATGATTCTGACACTGTATTTGCTTTATTGCCACTGTGAACAAAGAAGCATTGCGCTTTAAAACGAGAACATTAAAGATGGTGCATAGATCAAGGGCCTGACGGTGTTGACTCAGAGTTCTCTGGGCATGAACAGTCGGTAAGCATGCGTGACGCTTCATAAGTCGAAGAGGGCAATGCATGGATTCTGACACTGACTTCAGTCACTGAGGCCGAGCTGCATGACATGAATCTGCAGTTACGCTGGACCATTGGTTGCTAGGGTGTTCTGGAAGGTTGCTTGGTGCTTGCATGTTGGTTCTGGGTAGTTGCTAGGGCATTCTGTGTGGTAACTAAGGTGTGGTTAGATGGTTTCTAGGTGCCTGAATGGGTGTTGTAGGTGGTTGATAGGGCATTCTGGGTAGTTGTTAAGGCATTGTTTGCAGGCTTGTGTGTTTTGGGTGGATGTTAGGTGGTTGCTAGGTGCTTGCATGGATGTTGTGGGTGGTTGCTAGGTGCTTGCATCAATGTTCTAGGTGGTTGCTTAGGCATTTTAGGTTTTTGCTAGGGTATTTTGGGTGGTTGTAAGGTTGTTGCTAGGATATTCTGGGTGGTTTCTAGGTGCTTACTAAGATGTTGTTAGGTGGTTTCTAGGCTAGTGTGTTTTGGGTAGTTACTAAGGCATTTTTGGTTGTTACTAGGGTGTTCTGGTTGGTTTTCTAGGGCATTGTTGCATGGTTTCTAGACCAGTGTGTTTTGAGTGGTTGTTAGGTGGTTGCTAGGGTGTTCTGGGTTGTTGCTAATGAATTATAGGTGGTTTCTAGACTAGTGTGCTCCGTGTTGTTGCCAAGGCATTTTCTGTTGATATGGTATTCTGGTCGGTTGTTAGGTGGGTGCTAGGTGCTTACATGGAGGTTCTGGGATGTTTCTAGGCTAGTATGTTCTGGGTGGTTGCTATGGAGTTTTAGATTGTTGCTAGAGTATTCTGGGTGGTTTCTAAGGCATTGTTAGGTGGTTTCTAGACTAGGGTGTTCTGGGTGGTTGTTAGATACTTCCATGGGTGTTGTGTGTGGTTGCTAAGGCACTTTTTCTATGCTAGTGCATTCTGGGTGGTTGTTAGTTGGTTGCTATGGTGTTTTGGGTGGTTGTCATGTGCTTTCTTGGGTGTTGTGGACGGTTTCTAAGGCTGGGGTATTCTGGGTGGTTGTTAGGTGCTTGCATGCTGGTTCTAGGTGGTTGTCAGGGCATTCTAGGTGGTTACTCTAATGTCGTTAGGTGGTTTATATGATAGTGTGGTCAGGGTGGTTGTTATGTAACTACATGGGTGTTTTGGATGATTGCTAGTGCATTCTGAGTGGTTGTTAGGTGGTTGCTAGGTGCTTGCATGGATGTTGTGGGTGGTTGCTAAGGCATTATTAAGTGGTTTCTAGGCTAGTATGTTATGGATGGTTTCTAAGGCATTTTATGCCATTACTCGGGTCTTCTGTGTGGTAACTAAAGTATTGTTAGGTGGTTGCTAAGGTGTTTTGGGTGGTTTCTATGTGCTGGCATGGGTGTAGTGTGTGGTTGCTAGAGCATTCTGTGGGTGGTTGCTAAGGTGTTCATAGGTGGTTTCTAGGCTAGTGTGTTCTGGGTGGGTGCTAAGGCATTTCAGTTTGTTGCTAGGGTATTCTGGGTGGTTATTAGATTGTTGCTAAGGTATTCTGGTTGGTTGCTAAGGCATTGTTAAGTGGTTTCTAGGCCAGTGTGTTCTGGGTGGTTGCTAGGGTGTTGTGGATGGTTGTTAAGGCACTGTTAGGTGGTTTCTAGGCTAGTCTGTTGTAGGTGGTTTTTAGGGCAATTGAGGTTATTGCTTGATTATTCTGATTGTTAGGCTGTCTCTAGGGTGTTCTGAGTGGTTGCTAGGAGCTTGCATGGGTGATGTGGGTGGTTGCTTGGGCACTGTGGGTGGTTGTTAAGTCGTTGTTGGGTGGTTTTTAGGTTGTTTGAGGTGTGTGCAAGGTACTTGACTCAGACTGCTTCTTCAATGTGCGGATTGTTTCAGCTGTTTTATGGTGCATCTGTATCAGCACACATGATTTGAGGAATCATTCATGTCTGGAGCTCAAAAACTGCACTTAAGCACTCATCTTTAATACTCACTGCCAGAGGTTTCATCACATCACTAGTGAGGATTAACTAACAGCACTAATTAGCCAGCATGACTCTATATAGTGCTTCAGTCATTGATGCTGTGCGGTGACTGATGTGTGTTGTAAATGTCCGTCAGGTTCCAGACAGATTCCTGGAGGTTGCTGAAATCACTCTTCATGAGTTCTACAGTGCCATTTCCCTCTCCAAAGACTCGGACCCCTCTTGGAAAAAAGCCATCTACAAGGTCATCTGCAAACTAGACAGTGACGTTCCTGAGGATTTCAAATCACCTTCCTACCTGTAAGCAGAGAGCGCCACCTACAGGACGCTTTATGTGTGGCCACACCGTTTATTTATCATGAGTATCAATCATAAATATTCCTTTTTATAAGTGAATTGTCAGCTTTCTATAAAAAATCTAAATATATATTCTTAGTATTTTGTTGTTGACTGAAATGCGTGTATGGCAGCAAGTTTTTTTCATGTTGTCTGTGGAATAGGCTTGTTTATTAATAGTTTGGATTTTGGGTTTTAATGTAATATATATATTGATTTCATAATGCCACTGTAGACAAATGTGTGCTGTGTTTTTAGTTCAAATGTTCCTGGTTATGAAATGGAAAAGCAGTTATGATTTGTGTTTTAATGTGGATTTGTCTGCTGAGTTTCCTCTGTGGAGTATGTCATGAAACATCTGTAATACTTATTTAAAAAAAGATGTAAATAAGTGTAATTTAGCTGTATAATAGGTGGAATATTGACGTTTACAGATAAAAACAGAATATTGCATGTAGAAGCAGTTCCCTCAAATTTTGACAATATACTTATTTATCATGTACATTAGTTTGAATATTATTGTTTATCATTATCTAGCAGTGTGTGGGTTTTCATTTAATAATAAAAGATTCATATTGTAGCAGTTTTATATTGTATGTTTTCTTATGGTTCAGATATATTTGCTTTCTTTAAACAAATAAATAATTCACAAAAAAATATAATAATAAATAAATAAAAATAAAATTCTGTCATTATTTCCTCACTCATATCACAATCCAAATTCAAATTCACAATTCAGATAAAAAATTGGCGCTTTTATGCTTTGCCACCAACATGCCATTGATTGGCAACATTTACATGCACCCTAATAATCTGTTAATAATCAGATTGACCGGTCACTCAGACTGAAACACCTTGATGTAAAATGCCTCTAATGATCCAGTTGAGCTCGATCCGAATCAGATTGAAATGGGTGGTGCAGATGTTAAATTTACATAAAACTTTGAATCTGACTGCTTTATTAATCATTTTCAAACCTACATTGTGCAAATGTGCAATGTTATAAATACAAAGCTTTTCTGATATTCTGATATGTATTTTCTGATATTTTAGATGTCAATATGGCAAGATTGCAGTTAGTTTCACTCCCAACAGATGTAATGCACATGTAAACTATAATATATGAAATGGATTGCAAAGTTTAGGGCACATATAAACAATGCTTTTGACATCTGTGATCGGATTGGATTCATTTGCAACTGAAGAAAATCAAGGCAAGGCAAGGCAAGTTTATTTATAAAGCACATTTCATACACAATGGTAATTCAAAGTGCTTTACATAAAAGAAAGTAAAATAATCATAAAAAATAATCACACAAATAAAACAAGGAATTTAAAAACTTTGAAAATGATTTAAAAATTGATTGAAAATGAATTTAAGACTGTTAAAAATAGAAAATGACTATACATATTGCATAAAATACAGTGCAACACATAAAATACAGTGCAATCAGTTCGGACATCGCACAGTGCTCATTCAATAAATGCACAGCTAAACAGATGAGTTTTGAGTCTGCATTTAAATGTGACTAATGTTTTAGCACATCTGATCTCTTCTGGAAGCTGGTTCCAACTGCGGGCGGCAAAATAGCTAAAAGCAGACTCCCCTTGTTTTGTGTGAACCCTTGGTATTTCTAACTGACTTGATCCTAATGATCTGAGTGGTCTGTTAGGTTTATATTCAGTGAGCATATCTGCTATGTATTTAGGTCCTAGGCCATTGAGTGATTTATAAACGAGTAAAAGTACTTTAAAATCAATCCTAAATATAACTGGAAGCCAGTGTAAGGACCTGAGGACTGGTGTAATATGCTCAGATTTTCTGGTTCTAGTCAGAATTCTGGCAGCAGCGTTCTGGATGATTGCTCAAAATGGTGTTATCAAGATTGCTCTTTTTCAGAAAACACGCAGAAAATCAGTGCGTGTAAACGCACCCATTGTAGTGTGTGTGCTTTATAGAGCTGGACAGTCGTGGTCACTCTGGCTGAATGAGAAAGAAGATGTGTGAAGATTCTATGCTTTACACATCAAACAGTAGCGTACGTGTTTGGCCCAATGACACAGTTTCCATTTTTGGATAAACTAGGCCTATCCTTTACCCTTTCAAAGTTCCTAATGGCTGTTTTCCTGTTCTGCTAACTGGACGTCCCCCATGTAAGTGTGCAAAGCTCCATTGAAAACATCTTTCCCTGAATCCAGGCCACTAAGGTGAAACTAATCCACGATATAAAGGCAGCGCAGGAAAGTATGCTGCGCACATTGTTTCCTGTGGCCAATTCAAGGCACATTTCTAAGGCCGCATTCATTGTGAGGGACACGCGAGCTCTTGCACCGGCTGTGTCTTAAAAACAACAACAATGCATTCTCTCCTCATGAGTAATGTGCAACATGACCTCACAGCAGAGATCTGCAGCCGCTGCAGAATTCCAGCCACGCAGCTGCTCCTCCTCCAAGCACCCGCGCAGTCGACTCATCACTCCTGCCTGACGCTTCCAGCGCCATGTCTGTCTGCGTCGGTTCTGGTGCATTTACACTAAACTCTGTTCACAATCAGTTATTTACATTTGATGTGTTCTAGTAATAAACATCTATTATTGTCCTGAAAATGCTGTGGAGTAGGGAGCAGTGGGGCTGCGTCTTTTCTGTTCCTTTTTGGTTCTGTTTGCTCATTTTAGACCTCAGGATCCATTTTGCAGCATGCATTGGTGCTGTTTTACTGCTGTGCATTGTATATACTCTTAACCGTGTTACTATGGGTCCAAAAACCGAAGGTGCTGCAACTCTATTGTATTTGTATTGTTTTGCCAATTATTCTTTTTGTGCCCTAAAAGTGTCTGGACATTGGAGACTGTAAGTCATAGAGATCTCAAAATTGGTGAGATGGTTCCAAATCTCAAAAACTACACAGGCACCCTCACACACATGCATCGGACACTAGGTGGCGCTGTAATACATACTTTTGCATTTTACTTCAGATCTCTAGAACTATAAAGGCTAGAATCAATATAGTTTTTTTCCCTCTGAACCCCACACAAATTAATTTCTATATATATTTTTTCAGTTTACTGCTGGGATATTTTTCATCCATTTGGGATTTTCTGGGAAAAAAAAAAATGTTTTAACTCCATATAGGCTGTTGGTTTAATCCATATGAAGCTTGGCACACATCGTCCCAAGACCCTCACGACAAAAAGTTATCATAGGAATTTTTATTTAGCAAAGTGTTGCGAAAATACAAGCCAATGAAACCGTTTGGTCAGTATCTGCTCAATGCAACATCAAAAACTTAACAAACAGCTGGTCTTTCTGATGATGCACACCAAGTTGCATCAAAACCTACAACTAAAAATGTCTCAGGTTACGTATGTAACCATAGTTCCTCGAGGGAACGAGACGCTGCGTCGGAGAATGCTTTGGGAACGCCTTCTGTGACCACGTTCTGAATCACATGTGAAATCAGTCCAATAGCTGGGCGAGACGTCAGGGGCGGGTGACGTCATGGCCAGGAAGCTACAAAAGCTCATGCGGCGGAGCTGGCGTCAGCTTCAGGAATGAAGCAAGCGCCGGCAGGGATGCCGGAAGTATGGCACTGAGACGCAGCGTCTCGTTCCCTAGAGGAACCATGGTTACATACGTAACCTGAGACGTTCCTCTTCAGGAACTCAAGCTGCGTCAGAGAACGCTTTGGGAACGAGAATGCCCACGCCGCCAGACTTGCAAATCCCTGCCTAGTGTGGAAGAGCACAACTAAGGCGAGAGAAAGGGGAGCCAGGAGTGGCTAAAGTAGGCGGGGCCCGCCGTCCCGAAGGCCAACTTCTGGAGGAGTGAGCCTTGACCCCCAAAGGAGAGGGGAGATCAGAGGACTCGAGGCTATGGAATAGCATCCTGATCCACCACTTAGCATAAGCTTCTCTGACACACACACACAAACCAATACAAGAACAACTCTGCTCTTGTGTCTCATAACTTTGGCCACAAGAGGGAAACACTTGAATAGGAATTGAATGTAAATATCACTGCAGCATCAGGATCATCACTCAGCTTCGTTCACGTACAGTATGAAATATCTGCTTGACTCTTTATTCATCTCCATCAGTCAGTATCTCTTTCTATCCCGTCATTCACTCGATCACAGTTGCTCTGAATGATATGGAAAAGTGAGCAAACACATCAGTTTGATAGATTCCCTGGATATAAAACCAGAATACAGCGAATCAAGTAACTCATGGTTCAAAAACATGGCGTAGAATCAATTTTCACTCAGACATTGATACATTTCACAAAAAAAGTACAAAGAAACAGCAAGCAACATTAAAAAATGAAATTAGAGTACAAAGTAGAAAGACTGAAATAGCATCCGATTTTTCTAAAACTTTTTTTGCTGATGTTTTTTGAGGATGAGGATCACACACACTGTCTGTGGCGGAGCGGTCTCATGAGGGCAAAGGGAGAAGAGCTCGAGCTCTGAGATGCCTGACTTCTGCCTGCCC
Organism: Sinocyclocheilus anshuiensis; assembly: GCF_001515605.1. Lineage (NCBI taxonomy): Eukaryota > Metazoa > Chordata > Actinopteri > Cypriniformes > Cyprinidae > Sinocyclocheilus > Sinocyclocheilus anshuiensis. The sequence continues at coordinate 472,737 of NW_015557150.1, forward strand.
TTCAGACAGCAACTCCTCCACGAGCTTCTGTGTGATCACCGGTTAATCTTTATTAATTTTAATTGGGGCCTCCATTTAAAAGAGCAATTAAAGCGGATTAATCGAGCCCATCCCGTATAATGTCTTCTGTTAATTAGTTTGTCAGCACTGTTTTAATATCGCCTAATGACTTCATATTTCAGGCCTGACATTAAAGAGATGCTGCAAGAAAAGAAATGGGCTTATCTGAATGCGGCGCTTTAATGGGAGATGTCCTCCGGGCGGCGGGCAAGGTCAGGGGCCCGCAGGGGCCGCGGAGACACGAGGGTGATGCATGGCTGAACGCTGCTCACAACGAGACAGTTCATGCACAAATCATCGATGTGTCATTACTTACTCGCTCGCGACGTTCCAAAACTGTGTGACTTTCTTTCTTTTTGTGGAACACAAAATCTTCTAGTAACTGTTATCCGTTATCCAGATCATAGGCCTACTGCAACAGTTCATGGCAGGGTTATCTTCTTTAACTAAGACTAAAACTAAAACCATGCTTAAAAAAAAAAAAAAAAATTACTTGGAAAAAAAAAGTTAACAAATAAATAAAACATTTATCATTTTAAATTAGTGCAAATTGATAAAATAACTAAAACAAAAATTTATAAAAACTATGTAGACATAAAAAAACAACAACGAATGAAAATGACAAAAGTACTAAAACTTGTACTAAAAGGAAAATGGAGAATACAAAAACATTAGAGCATTAAAGCACCATATTATATTGTTTCACAACATATGTGCACTATATAATTCTCAGCTCTTCTGACGGCATATGATAGGATCAGTGTGCATATAGTCTGAGCAATACAATAATCTCCTTTTGTTTGCCATCAGTGAAAGTCATAGACGTTTGACACAACATCTGCTAAACGCATATGTATAAATATATTTTTGGATACACTTGTCTGGTAACATTTACGATAAGGTCTTATAATGTTAGTCAATGCATTAAATTAAAGGGGTCATATGATGCGATTTCATTTTTTCCTTTCTCTTTGGAGTGTTACAAGCTCTTGGTGCATAAAGAAGAAAGGCGGGGCATAGAGGAGAAACAATAATGTGGAAAATAATGTGTTTTTTTAACTTTAAACCGCATAAACACATTTCATTACACCAAATACACAAAATAATGTTCTTTTTAGCAGCATCATATGACCCCTTTAACTAACAATGAGTAATACATTTGTTACAGTGTTTATTAATGTTTGTTACTGTTACAACTGTTAAAATTCCGATTCATTAAATAATATTAACATATACATATTTGATTTTAATAATGAAATAGTAAATGTTGAAATGGACATTAACTGAGATCAATAAATGCTTTCAATTGTTAATAATGAATTAGAAATATTGTTCATTGTTTGTTCATGTTAACAAATGGAACCTTATTTTTTCCACTTTTCCTATAAGAAATATTTGAGGTATATCTTATTTTTTATCTTTTATCCAAAGAGACTTGCATTGCGTTCAAGCTTGATTTGATCATGCATTCTCTGGGAATCGAACCCATGACCTTAGTGTTTGAGCTACAGGAATGTGTTCATTATGTCAAGTGTCTTGCAGTGCTGTGCGTGTATGAATAAAGTAAGGGCGAACGCTTTGGAAAATGGATGGATGGATGCATAAAGCAGAATCAATTAGAACCGTGATACTGTATATTATACCATCACAGTACTTTCTCAAAAGATGCTCTATAAATTATCAATCAGATAAAGAGTAAAACACTACAAATGTATTCTACATACGTACTACATATTTATATTAGAAAATTCAAAATAGTACATTTAACGAGATTAATGCTTAAAACAATCAATACAAGCATTGTAGCTCTGACCAAGTACTGCTGAAGCATTTATTGCTTCAAATGATTCAGTGCTTTTCAGTTAAGACCAATGAACTTATTGACATTAATGCTGTGAAATCTATGAAGGGAGGCAGAGATGGTGGGTCGGTTAGTTAGTGATGCTGTCCCTTCTTACGGCTTTCATGACCTGTTCCTGTTCACAGCCTTATTAGACAGAGCAGACTCAGTCCAGCACAAAGACAATTTACACACGACCCATCGACTCAACAAACCATGAAGAGAGCATATTTACCAGGGCAACACTTACAAAAAATACTGTGGTGATAGTAATGACTACCACATTAAAATATGATGCCATTTACATGCTCTTTCAAGGGGGCCAGTCTATGAAACAGGCACGTTTTCCATTCAAAAAATGTCTCTTAAATTTTATCCCTATAAGGTCTACTGTATCATATTTGATTTCTAATGCTCTAAACATGATCAAACTTTGCTGTCACACTCAATCTCCTCATGTCTTCTGTCTCTGATTGAGTTTAGAGTTTTTTATCCAGTCAAAGCTCTGTTAGTGTAATTGTACAAATGTCCAGCTTCAGCTGAAGCTTCACGTGTCAAATCTTGACTGATTTTGATCAAGTAAGTGTCAGAATAACGTCTCAGGTTACTTATGTAACCATGGTTCCCTGAGTAGGAAACGAGACACTGCGTCCTCTAGGGGTCGCTATGGGGAACGCCTCGTCGTGACCCGTGTCTGAAGCATACATTGAAAAAACACCAACTCGTTGGCCGGCGACAGCCATGACGTAACTACCGGTGCGACTATAGTATAAATAGGCGCCGGGAGCATCACATCATTCTCTTCTTCGTCTTCATTGACTGTTTTGTTTGAAGCGTGCATTTCCAAGGAAAAAGTAAGAGCTAGCTCTATTTATTATGGCAAGCACTAGCAGAGCATTTAGAAGGTGTGTGCATCCGTGTCATCGCTATTTGACACCAGATGACACACACGATCTATGTGTTGTTTGTTTGGGCAAAGAGCATGCACGCGATGTCCTCGAGGGATGGCTGTCGCCGGCCAACGAGTTGGTGTTTTTTCAATGTATGCTTCAGACACGGGTCACGACGAGGCGTTCCCCATAGCGACCCCTAGAGGACGCAGGTCGAAGTTCCCATGAAAGGGAACTGCAGTAATATCTCCAGATGAACACTTACTGGACTGAAGCAGCTCAGCTTTACTTGATTCTCCATCAATCATGTTTTAGAGTCTCAAATCTGATCCTCAGGATCTTTTGAGGAGCGTTTGTTTCCAGAAGCTTTACTTTCACTGTTCCTCAGTGGAGGAATGATCTTCACAAGCCTCCAGAACATCTCACATCTTCTGAGGAGCCTTTATTTCTTCAGCTCTCAATCACTGCATTATATGTTTGGATCATTTCAATCTCATCTTACTGAGACATGTTACTCGACATATAGAGCCACGACTGATATTTAGATCATTATATGTCAGTATCTGCTGTACTGTTATAAACATCTCATTGATTTACATCAGAAGCAGCAGAATTCCATCATATAAATATCAGCATCTGCACCTAAATTGCATATTTTTACTCAGTTTGAGTCTCTGAATAAAACTGAGCTGGTTTTTCTCCATATTCTCACTATATCAGACTATAAGAGCCATAAAAGCCTGATCAGATATGATACTCAACAAAAACCCTTTTTTTTATTATTACTATTATTAACTATTATTTTATATGGCAAGCTTAGCAGATTAATACATGGTATTGTGACATCTGAATTATATGTGTATGCAGTATGCAGATACTTTTACACTTACAGACAAATCTTATATTTTATCAGTTCATGCATTCCCTAAATCAAACCCATGACCTTGGCAATGCAAGCGTTACAGTTACAGGAGAAATGAACAGTAACAGGGTTGACAGGCTTTTGCTCAAGGTCGTGGCACTTTAAGATGTTTGTATGAAAGTTAATGCTGATACTGTATTTTTTCTACAAATACCAAGTTTTCAGTAATCAGTGGTTTACAACAGAACATCATGGTAACAGGGTTGATTGGGTTTAAGATTGTCTTCTAGTGATAATATAACAATTTTAAAATATGTACTTTGAATGCATTGTAAGTTGCTATTAAAGCACCTGCCAAATGCATGCAAAAATGTTATAGTAATATTGTTTAGTCTTGATGCACTTTGCCCTTTTAATGCCTAAATGAAATTGGGAATATAACTGAGTAAAGTTAAGCAATCAGTTTCAATGCTATTTGAGTAAAGTAAAACTTTCTCCAAATAATACTTCAGTAATGAGGTACACTGACTCAAGTACTAGTTGATAATCCAGCTGAGTAATAGTTGACACTCTGATTATAATCAGACTGATGATTTTGTGTCTGTGAGATCCGGGACCTCAGCTGGTGTGAAATTCACCGCGACACCGGGTCCCTAATGAACAAATAATTGAAAGCCTAGAATAATCAAACACCCCACATTATGACTAGCCTTCACTTACACTGCAAAAACAGTGACATTTACAGTGAATAGTGAAAAAAACACACTCTTGAGATTTCAAAATATCTTTTAAAGGAGTGTCCAGCAGCATAATAATTAGACAAAACAAAAGCTGCACTGTAAGTGTGTTGTATGATGAGTGTTCTGGTTAAAGTAGAGCCTCATTATTGGGTGCACATGAATAAATATATAAATAATTTTCATATACAGGATACATTTAGCTCTCGATCCAGGTTCCCTTTCCTTTGATCCTGGTTCCAGTATCAGAATTCAGTAAAAAACACTTTGCTTGCTAATACGTTAAAGATATATCTGAGAAGTTTTCATCTCTAAGCGATTTCAAGACTTCCAATGAGAACACATACATACTACTTTTCCAACGGTGTAATGTAAATGTAATCTGAATACGCTTACTTTTTATGTAACTTAATTTCAATGAAAAAAAAAATGCTGTTAATGAATGTTACATTTAAATGGTTTTGTATTGCACGTCTAAAAATGTATTTCTTGTGGTGTTATATCGAGGCCACATTAAAAGGTAAAATGTAAAAATAAAAAAAGTTTCAAACTTATTCAAGTTTAAAAATAAAGGTTCCAAAAGTTTTCAGAGTGATGCCATATAAGAACAATGTTTGGTTCCCTAAAGAACCTTTCAGTGAACAGTTCTTAAAAGAACTATTGTTTTTTCTTAGTGTGAAGAACATTTTAATCATCTTACAGTTTTTCTCAATTGCTTTGGCTCAATTCTCGAATGAAACTTTTTTTTTCCCGAAACAATAAGTTCAGATCTCTGAACAATTAGCTTCTTGTTCACATCAGATTGGAATTTCTTATTGATTTGAGCAAATTGCAAATGCTTTGGCACATGTGTGCAAACAGTAAGTACAATTGTCTGCAGTTTGCACAACAACTAATTGCATATGGCTTGTTGATCAAAACTGATGAGCCGATTCTCACTTAAACTGTCAAACTCTTGACAACTTCTCAATCATTTTTCATCGTGTAAGCCATCACATTCAAAACGATCCATTCAATAATGAAAAATTGGTATACACGCATGTATATTCCATAAATATCTGACATTGACATTGTTTGTAATGTCTGCTAAATTGGCAAATAACCTCTAATTGCAATACAATTTGAAACAACCATTCAACCATTTAACCAATCAAGTTTGGGAGCATATATATGTAGATTGCCCACAGCACAATCACTAAGAATGGAGGACTTCCACAACCCTGAACTGCAGCAACATGCTCGTGGAAGAGCAATTGGAAGACGTGTAAGAATACGTGGTGGTGGTGTTAGAGGAAGACATAATAGAGGAAGAGGTGGAAATAGAAGAGTCAGAGTCTCTGATGAAATCAGAGCCACACTTGTGGATCAAGCCTAATGTAAACAGGTCCACAGTGTCATCAATTGTGCAAACCTTTCGTAGGGAAAACAGGTAAATATGTATTTATTTTGTTTGTTTTACAGTATGTAAAGCATTTTTATAAACAACAATATTGTAAAGGTAAATGCAAGTCTATTTGTACATTCTATAGAACCGCACAACAACCTCGCGCTGGTGGCAGAGCAGCAGTATTTAACCATCAGCAAGAACAAGAAATTTGCAACATTTCGAAAAATGTGCCAAAGCAATTGAGAAAAACTGTAAGAACATTCCCCCCCACTCTAAAGAATCTTTTGTCCAATGGAAAGGTTTCTTGGATGTTAAAGATTCTTCATGGAATATTCAACAGCAATAAAGAACCTTTATCAGAATGAGCTTTTTATTTTATTAAGAGTGTAGACTGACAGATAGACAGACAGACAGACAGATAGATAGACAGATAGACAG
>NW_015557150.1:479043-485810 GCF_001515605.1 Sinocyclocheilus anshuiensis
GATAGGTGGATGGATGGATGGATGGATGGATGGATGGATGTGATGAGCGGCAGTGATGGAGGGAGGAGAGAAGTTGATTAAAAACAATAGTGTGTTGAAGAGCTCATTGCATTTATTGGGGCTCTGGCGTTCATCCCTGCTCATTTGCAGCAGCACCTCAACAGCACCGGATTCATAAATCTCATTCCCATTATCCCTCTAATTAGCCAGGATTACAGGAGCATGTAATGCCCTCGTTTCCCGATGGATTGATTGGAGGATGGTCTCTTTGTTTTGAAAGCACTTTCTGATTGATGTACAGAGCCCTAGTTTGCAATTGAAATGTTGCAGAAAGTTTCCTGTGAGGGGTAGGTTTAGGGGTAGGGTTGGTGTAGGGCAATAGAAAATACAGTTTTTACAGAATAAAAACCATTACGCCTATGGAATGTCCCCATAAAACATGGAAACACAACCTGTGTGTGTGTGTGTTTTACATCTAAAAATTGAGTTGGTGTGGCTTTAACATTGAGCCCACATTACAAAATAATTTAAAAATAAAGAAGTTTCAAACTTATTAAAGTTAAAAAATAAAGGTTATAAAATGGGGTTTTCACATTGATGCCATAGAAGAACCATTTCTGGTTCCTCAAAGAACCTTTCAGTGAACAGTTCTAAAACGAACACTTTTTTTCTTAGTGTGAAAAACATTTGAATAATCTAAAAAACCTGATAGATAGATAGATAGATAGATAGATAGATAGATAGATAGATAGATAGATAGATAGATAGATAGATAGATAGATAGATAGATAGATAGATAGATAGATAGATAGATAGATAGATAGATAGATAGATAGATAGATAGGTGGATGGATGGATGTGATGAGCGGCAGTGATGGAGGGAGGAGAGAAGTTGATTAAAAACAATAGTGTGTTGAAGAGCTCATTGCATTTATTGGGGCTCTGGCGTTCATCCCTGCTCATTTGCAGCAGCACCTCAACAGCACCGGATTAATAAATCTCATTCCCATTATCCCTCTAATTAGCCAGGATTACAGGAGCATGTAATGCCCTCGTTTCCCGATGGATTGATTGGAGGATGGTCTCTTTGTTTTGAAAGCACTTTCTGATTGATGTACAGAGCCCTAGTTTGCAATTGTAATGGCCCAGATGTTAACAATCAAATGTGTTTCCGCTTCAGGAGGTAACAGTCTGTCATGGACGAGGAGCTAGCTGAGTGTGTAACGGCACATCACTGGAGTGCAGAGAGAGAGAGACAGAGCCGGGAACGGGACGCTTGTGACCGATTCACATGAAGGAAAGAGGGGGAAATCTTCCTCCTGCCTGCTGCTGGTGTGTTTTACAACACGACTAGTGTCTTCACCTCCATGCAAGACTTGTTTGAGATTTAAAAGAGACGTCTCATCAGGAATCACTTGCACATGACTCATTTACTGTGCCACTTTAAAACACACAGAGATAAATCACTTTTGTAGCTTTAACGCAGATTTATCCGATTTAATTTATACAGTGAAGACTATGCAGTGTTATTGTACATTTGATTATTCAATACCTGAAAAATATAAAGCACTGTTTATTTCATTACTATCTTTGTTCTGTTATATTTATCTACGCTTGTAATTTGTTTGTTATTTTCTATGCTGATTTACTCACCTACAAAATCAGCCCAATCATTGATTATTTTCTTCAAATAGAGCTATTCAAGTCATCTGGTGATTGTTTTTTTCATGTCGCAATATATATCGCAGAAAAACAAAATATCGCAATGTGAGCGCAGCCCTATTATATATTCAGCGAAGACTAAATTGTTCAATGCACCTAAAATGTTACTGTAAGTCATTAATCCTTTGGCTTCCAACAAGCAAAACACTTTCAAAACATTGGTCTGTTGGTTTGAATGGCCCTCTGACTCAACCAATCACGTGAGCTTGGGGGCGGGACTATCTGTTTGGCTCACCAATGGCAGACAGTAATGACACACTTCATATTACAAACTTATCATGCAGAAACAAAAAGGGGAGTCAAAGCCTTTGCTGCATATTAAAAATGTGAGCGCCATGTTTGGCTTCATATGCAGTACATATGTCAAGCCTTATTTTGATATTTCTGCACTGCATATTTTATGTTTAACATTTAGCTTTTAAATGTGTATAATTCTATTTTGTCAATAACCACAAGTGTTATACTGCTTAAAAACTACGCTATAGGTCAAAGTTGATCATCAGTTTTCACATTGCAGAGCGATAGGAAACCCAAAATATGGCTTCTCTGTGCAAAGTTGTACAAATACACAATACTAAAACAGTAAAGCCTAGAGGGTTTTGATGCTGTCAGCAGAAAATGTACAAAAAATGCTGCTGTGCTGCAAGTAATTTTTTTTACCAAGGGTTAAAAACCCATCTTGCTTTTGTAACATTTTATCTTAAAGGGTTCATGCATGTTCTTTATCTCTCAGTTTCACATATTTAATATTTGTTTATGGCTATCCTCCATACACTCCACTGCATTTCTACACAGAATTGTGTGAATTACTGATGTTCCACAAATGCTTATTATTTGTTTGCATAAAGCATAATTAATACTAATTGCTGTTGTTTATGGTAAATATCTATTGGAAGGATTGTTAAAACACAATCAATGTGCGAGGCTTCGCATCCAGTTATTTTTACCTGTACAAAACAGCTTGTTATGCTGCTTGAAATTACAAACTGGTATTTCTTATCATATTATTTTATATGTCGTAAGCATAAACTCACAGGTTAGTAGCGCAAATTTACCATTTATTTCATGTTGGTAACGTTATTCTTCGAGCTACTTAACATCACCTGTAACAGCTAATGAAGCAGAGGTGAGGTTTGATGGGCCATATCTGATTTATCTCCATGAGTTGATCAGTAATTTAATTTGAGAGTGAATAACAACTTAAATGTAGTGTATTGTATTGCTTTAAAATACTTGTATTAATCCACTGGAGTTGTTTGAATTACTTACACACCGCCTTTATGTCCTTTTTGGAGCTTGAAACATTTGGACCCTGTTGATTACTACAAATATCTTCGTTTGTGTTCCACAGAAGAAAGAAAATCAGACAAGTTTGGAACAACATGAGGGTGAGTATATTATGTTTCTCAGTGTTATTGAAATATTTAAGACTTTTTGGCCTTTTTCCACGGACGTTACCAAGATTTCTGTGCATGTTTCAGACCTTCAGTCCAAAGTTCACATTTCTGCAATTGTCTATTGTGTTTTAAGGCAAAATAATACATGTAATCATGATCTGGACAGAACATTCGGGCTCCCAGCACTTCCAGCATCTCCAGCACAATTCTGTGTGTTACAGGCTCAGAACTGAAGTTTATGAGTTTATGAGTTTATGAGCCAGCAGAGGGCAGGACTGACCCACTGAAGCCTCTGTCACTTACTCCTGCCCTGAACTTCATCAATAAATCACTTCCTACCGGATACTCAAGCACATTATTAGTTGGGGGTTGGGGGGGCACTTAAACTGGAAAGCGTGGAAATCGGGTTCACTTTGACAAGAAGAGCGGGAGTATCATGGTGCATATTGTCTGCTGTGTGAAAGTATGAGTCTGTGATGAGCATGAGCATATATCAGGGTTCACATGGTCATGGTAAATTGCCAATTTCAATTTTAATTGTATTTGCAAGCCTGGAAAATATCAATATTAAATTAAATATACAATATTGTCAAAGCCCATTATGATACTGTTTGCACTGACTGGTCTGCATCTCCTAAAATCTGCACTTCACCATTAATTATCTAATGTATTATACATATATATTGCTATATGAACTTCTATATCTTCTGTTTTTCACTTACTGAAGACAGTAAGTTTTAATGTAATCTAGCATTTGTATAGATCGAATCTCCTCTAACATATTTTGTTGGCTGAAATCACTCTGTATGAGTGCAAAGTTGTTTTAAAAAGTCATATCAGATGCCAGCAGTTCTAGAGAATTGACTGTATGTTTCTCAGAGTCGTAATATTTGTAGCTACATCTAAAAACGTTTTAAATTCCCTGTGTAGTTTGTAGGACCCTATGAAAGGCATTTTATTTTATATATATATTATATATATTTTTTTTTTACATTTTTCTGGATTCCATTTTAATGGTTAAATGAAATTTTACTACTAAAAAACGTGGATTAATTAAAAGTCATGAAACCTATACAGTTTAACATCAATTTATTAAAAGTTGAACAAAAATGACATTTTTTTAGAGCCCTATGAAATCCATTTTATCCCCCCAAAATTCCCTTTTCACAAATTCCTTGTTCTGTGTTGTAATTTTTCTAAATTCCATTTTAATGGTTTCATTAAATTGTAACAAATTGTCAAAAAAATTAAATTGTCAAAAAGCATGTCTAATCAATTGAATTCAAAAACTTTAACAATTTAACAAATTTGTAGATTTTATTTTTTTTTTTTACAATAATAGGAAATTCTTTGTTTTATTTATAATCTATAATTTAATACAAATGTATAATCAAAAATGGTGGAAATCAAATAAAGGCATAAAACACTAACAATTCTAATTATCTTTTAAAATGCAATCAAATTAATATTTAACCATTTTCAAAATCCAGACTTTTATTTTGCAGGTTTGTTGTGAAGATCTTTGAGTTTCTATTTGTGTTTGATGTTAGTTTTCTCAAAAGAAATGGCGAAATGCTGCTGAAGTGACTCTCAGAGCAGCTCTGGAGATGAAGTTGATGTGTTCTCATATATTGAGACGCAGACGAGCGTCATGCATGCTTTAGCAGGTTATGTACAGTATGTAGTAAATGAAACTGCGCCATTTATTTACACAGAGACACACAGAACATGCAGAATTCATATTTCAGTAGTCTTTTGTGGATTAATATTAACAGAAACTAGACCATATCACCAATATGCACAAGTGCACAGCCCAACATTTGCCAAATTCTGTGACATTTTATTTTTATGACTTGAGTCTGTGATTCTGTATGTGTTTTCTGCAATCATAGGCAACAGGTCTTAAGTCGCTCCTCAGCTCATCTTTTCACAACAACATCATTCCTGTCTGGAGCACAAACGCTGCTGGACCAAAACCTTTACTAGTGAGGGGTTTGTTCACTTAACGTTGGCTAACTAATAGTAATAGTGACGCTTGACTTCTCTCATCACCCTAACTGAAGCACAGACTTTTACGATTTATTTGTCATGACAGTAACATATTTCAAAATGTAAATGTGAACAACACCAACGTTTGTTTAATGCTTGTAAACGTTAAATAGAGCCGCCACGTCGTTTCATTGCGTCAAATCAGCCGTTTCTCTGTAAATGGGCCGCATTTAACGCTTTAAAAAGGAGCTTTTGTGAGTCGGCGAACAAAACAGGAGTGACAAAGTGGCTCTTCTGAGCTTATTAAAGTGTGAGGGTGAATGATAACCTGTCGGTTATGAGAATAATCAGGACGAATCCCGACCGCACCGTTTTTTCTGGCCGTATCACCCCCAGCACACCCTCTCGCCATTCAAAAGCTGTAATTGAATGAGTCTTTGTCATTATTGTGATTAATCATATTAATTTGTACTAATTAAGAGATGGTTTGAAGTGATGACAATCAGATTAATGAAATTAGTTTTAACTTTCAGCACCACCGTGCACCTCCTCTCCTCGTTCTATAACTTATAACAAAGAAGGGGAAATCATAGCACAACTGTTATGAAACAGTTGGCAATCTGGCTTTTGGGACTAATTGAATGTCCGATTTTATTAATGATGAAATTTATAAAAGTCCTTGGGGGGAATATTAGTGCAGATTCAGCGGTTGGGGGAGGGAAATTAATTAAAATTCCCAGAGATCCTCTTCGCATTAAAGGCCCAGACCCACCGCAACCTCCGTCCTCAGAGCGTGCCGTGATGTTTGCTCTCCTCGAGCCAGAAAGCAGACGTTTGCTTTAGTAGGACCTGAGAGGACATTTGCTTGTGACCTGCTGAAATCAGTCTCAGAGACTCATATTGTGCCAAAGGCATGTTAGATGCTTCACCCCCAAGTTATTTATATATCTTTTGCTTACATGTGCCAACTATCAGTTTGCATTTCCAAATTGATTTCATTTTGGCAGTAATAATCCAGTGACCGACGAGAGACCATAATCGTCTCCAAAGAATATCTTGCAGAAATCTACATTACCCGTAAAGCTACATTAAAACTGACCGCACATGTACAAATGCTGCTTTAAAAGCATCTCAGAGAGGTTGCCACAGTTCTTATGGATTTAGTCTTTCTCAGTTTTTCTGTCTCTTAATGTAATCGCAGAGTGACTGAATGGTCTGTTATTGGTCAAAGTCTTGCTGGATTATTACAATTACTGGCAAAATTAATGTCTAGAAATGTAAACTGGTATTTCCTACTGGCACACTAAAGCAAAAGTCTTAAAGGGGTCATATGATGCGATTTCAAGTGTTCCTTTCTCTTTGGAGTGTTACAAGCTCTTGGTGCATAAAGAAGATCTGTAAAGTTGCAAAGACTAAAGTCTCAAATCCAAAGAGATATTCTTTATAAAAGTTAAGAGTCAGCCACACCTATCTAAAACGGCTTGTTCTAACACGCCCCCACATATCTACGTCACTATGTGGCAAGATTTGCATAACGCCGCCCAAATGTTCACGCAAAGAAAGAAGGCGTAACTTTTATTCTCACTGTAGTATTGTTGCTGCCGCCATGTCGTGAAGGCTCTGTGTGTTTTGTTGTGAAAGTGAAACTACTTTGTTTGG
>NW_015557150.1:485997-553145 GCF_001515605.1 Sinocyclocheilus anshuiensis
GAGGGGCGTAACATTTCCGTCATACGCTTGAGGTATTCGGCCAATCACAACGCACTGGATAACTGGCCAATCACAGCACACCTCGCTTTTTCAGACCAATGAGCTTTGTAAAGGCGGGGCATAGAGGAGAAACAATAATGTACAGTATGTGGAAAATAATGTGTTTTTAAACATTAAACCGCATAAACACATTGCATTACACCAAATACACAAAATAATGTTCTTTTTAGCAGCATCATATGACCCCTTTAAAATATACTCTCTATTGGTCAAAAGTTTGAAATTAATGTTTTTTTAATGTTTTGAATAATGTCTCTTCTGTGCACCAAAGGCTGCATTTATTCGATCAAAAATACTGTAAAAACTGTGAAACATTGTTGCAATTTAAAACAACTGTTTTCTGTGTGAACATCTGTTAGAATTGCTGTGATCAAAGCTGTATTTTCAGCATCATTACTTCAGTCTTCAGTGTCACGTAATCCTTCAGAACTCATTCTAACAGATTTGTGCACAGTGCTTCTCTTCATTGAGATGAACCATTGTTTTATGCAGACAACAAAGTTAATGTTAAATATTTAAAACACTAAATAGCTCGCTAAATATAATCAAGGCATGTTTTTCACACTAAATGAACAAAACGTGTTAAATATTTTTATTGAAACGTTTTATAATTTGCTGAATCAGACTTTTGAATCAGTTCACTGAGAGGACATTTTGAACAGATTCACATAAATGATTAGAGCAGAGATGCTAATAAAACACTTTTATCCTAAATCTCTCCAACTCAAAGTGCATTGAAATCATCAGGATACTCACAATGTTTCATAATTTCAGGAATATCCACCCAGTCCTACACTCTTTATTGCCATTGATGGTTCCATGAAGAACCTTTTAACATCCAACCTTCCATTGCACAAAAGGTAAATGGTTCTTTTAAGAACTGTTCACTGAAAGGTTCTTTGAGAAACTAGAAAACAAAAAACCCATTTAGAAAGCTTTATTTACATAACTGGACTTAACATAACTGAAGTGTCTACTTTTGAGTATCTAGTGCTACTAAATGATGCAGTACTGCAGTATTTCCTTGATTTGACAGAGGTCTGCCATATAAATGCATGCAAGTTTCCTAACTCAGGTGCGCAGCCACAGGAATGATTGATGTTTCCGGCAGGCGCAGTCTCAGTGTGCGTAGCGCGGCGCCGAGGGAGTTGACGCGTGGTGGACAGGCCCTGGTCGCTCCTCCTGGTTTTGCATATTCACAGCTCTGTCGACTTCTCAGCAGGCCAGTTCATAATTAACAGCTGTTGAGATGTCAAACGTGGCTCCGGCCGTGGCACATGCAAATATGTTTCTATTCCTACCTTGCGCCTCAGAGCCGTGGCTGCGTTTCCCGGGGTCATGATCTCTGTCCCTCTTTCTGTCACACACACACACACACACACACACACTGATCGACACGCACCTGTAATCCGCAGCACACTCATTCTGACCGTAAAGCTTGCTCAAAGCACGGCACTCTGTCAGGTCCCAGTGCTCGCGCTCCACCGGACGACTTCTGCATAAAGAATCTGAATGGGGGAGAGAGGGCAGTATTAAAATGAGGCCTGCTGCTGCGTGTGTGTGTGTATTTGTCATGCTTGTTTAGCCAAAGTTGAAATGTAAATATGGACGGTGAAAGATCTTGCTGGCGATATGCTACTTGAAATTCTAATAAACAGGTAGCTGTCCGCTTGTTATAAATGATACCCATAAAAGGAGGGTGATTCCTTTAACTGATAAAGATGAGAAATAATTGTTTGAGCTGGCACAAAATTAATCAGATCCAAACAGGTGCAATCGTTTCACAAAGAGAGAGGCCGTATAAAACACAAAATAAATGAAATGTGATAAAGTGTTGGTTATCGGGCACCTCGACTGGAGGTGAGCATTATTATGAGTGGACTCGAGTTTCCCGGGCGATAGCATTATTGCATGTATTTAAGGCGCCAGGGAGATGTATTTATGTTAAAATGAAGATATTCAAAAGAGGCATCAGAGATACAAGGTCACCAGTGATTCAAAGCGGCTGCGGCTTCCTACCACAAACTTTTCAGATCTCATGCTTTAGACGTAGAGGGAAATGTTTTGATTAGTTGTGACAACTACCAGATATATGAATGATTGTCATTTGTCATTGTGCCTGAGCAGAGACAGGCGGCTGTGCTGATTTGAAATCGTACAAATGACTTTTGTTAATAGAATAACTGAACAAACACAGACGCTTTGAACCCACAACATATCAAAGTGTAAAACAGTAAATGCATAGTTAAATATAATCAAGGCATGTTTTCCCACACTAAATGAACGGGGGGGGGGTCATGAAATGCATTCATTTAATGGGCTTCGGAATCATTGTATGTGGAGTGTTGGGGAGTAACTGGTTACATGTAACGGAATTACGTAATTTAATTACAAAATAAATGTAATTGTAATTAGTTACAGTTACTAAGAAAAAATGTGTAATTAAATTACAGTTACTTATGAAAATGTTAAGGATTACAAAGGAGGTTACATCTGATTTTTTCCACACACACTCCCACATACAGATTTAATTTAGTTCTTTCATAAGTTGCAGTGACTGCTGTAAAATATGAAACACCAATGTTTCAGAAGTTTATAACATGCTTATCCGATAGGGTTTATGTATATGCTTTATTTTTTTTATTTTATACCCCTTCCCCATACACCTACCCCTCCGCCTGCCCCTTCCCCTTGTCCCTTGAAACGGAGTGTCAAAGGGAAGGGGTGAACATATTCCCCTAAGAATTGAGACACCACTACTATACGTCACACGTCATCATACGTCGTCTAGCTCCTACAATTAATCAGTTGAGCACTACTGTAAGGCTAACACTGCATGCTTTAAATGTTTGAAAATGATTAACAGTTGAAAACATTAGAAATTTAGAAAAGTAATCAAAAAGTAATTAAATGTAATCAGTTACATTACTTTATTAAAGTAATTGAAAAGTTACACTGCTTATTACATTTTAAGTAGGGTAACTTGTAATCTGTAACCTATTACATTTCCAAAGTAACTTTCCCAACACTGTGTATGTGTGTGGGACAAGACCCACCCACTTTTAAAGGGTTAATCGGATGCAAAATTCACTTTACAAGTTGTTTGAACATAAATGTGTCTTGGAAGTCTGTGTACACATCCATCCTATAATGATACAAATCCACCCAGTGATTTTTTTTTAAATCCCTATTTTAAAATCCTCTTTCTCAAATCAGGCTGTTCTGAGATTCCTGTCAGAGTGACGTAGTTCTGCACAGGCCCCTCCCACGATAGTTTGATTGACAAGGCCGTCTTACCTTAGCTCCGCCCTGAGTGAGCTGTCATCGACTCCGGTGCAGGGGAAGACAAGAATGTCTCCAATTAAGCAATTGAGGTGCTTTGTTGCTGGATGTAATAATGAATAAAGCAGTCGTCATTTACTCCCGACATCTGAGCCGCTGAAGACGCAGAGGATTAACGTTACTTTCGTTAGTAAACTCACTCTAAAAAAGACTCTCTCTCTCTCTCTCTCTCTCTCTCTATCGAACTGGCAGTATTTGAGAAAAGGGTTTAGAGATTTATAATTATTGGGGGTACTAGCCCTCCTCAATGTCCCCTGATCAGACATGAAAATATGTTGTAGGACTTTGAAGGGAATGCGCCGATCCCCGATCTGCCTAAATGCGTCTATGTCTGCGCGAATCATTCGTGATCCAGCTTCATCTATATGGTATATATAAGGTATAAGTATAAGGGTTTTTTATGAATCTTTGCGAATCTCCTTTCCTAATAATGTGCTAGTTAGCCAGTTTCGCGGCTGGAGTTTACAGTCTGCTCGTCACCCCATGGAAGAGAGGGGCGGGGTCAGCAGAGCTCATTAGCATTTAAAGCGACATGGACTAAAAAACAGCTTGCTGAAAACAAAGCTGATTTTGACAGGGTAAAAAGGTTTTTTTTACACTACCATTGAGAAATTTTAACCAAAGTATGTTATAGACTTTTCATTACATAGACACTAAAGAATCATATCAACTTGTGGAAAATGGGCATCCGATGACCCCTTTAAGACTTTTACCATCTCTAATTCAGTGCATATATCTGTGCACATTTCAAAGCGCCGTCAGTCAAATCCATTATCTTAATTTGAAGGGCTATCTGGCCCTTCCCCTTACCCCTCCTACCAAAAGAGAATCCCGTACCCCTTCACGTGAACGTGCAAAATGGAGGGGTAGAGGAAAGGGGAAGGGCTAAGGGGTAGAATTGGGATTGGGCCTAAGTATGGTGTCCCATACTCAGAATTTGTGCTCTGCATTTAACCCATCCAAGTGTACACAGCAGTGAACAATCAACTTGTGGAAAATGGGCATCCGATGACCCCTTTAAGACTTTTACCATCTCTAATTCAGTGCATATATCTGTGCACATTTCAAAGCGCCGTCAGTCAAATCCATTCCACTTGAGGAATGGATTTCATGTTTTAGCTGCAGCCTTGACTTCCACACTGCTGCTTCCTCAAATCCATTCCGCTTAGCTCATTCAGAGTCCATAGAAATTAAACTCCATTCTGTGTGCTCACATACTGTCACTAAACAAACTGCTATTTAACTGAATGTTCATCATTTGTTCTCCTGTTGCTTTTAAAGGCATCATGTAGTCTTTGTTGCAGCATTGAATAACAGTTACACTTACACTATGTTGTTATAACGCTAACAGTTATCTGACATTTCTGCTAGGCTAGCAAGCTGCATCACTTAGTTCAAAACAACTTACTAGACTTTTGTTGCTGTGTTAATTTTTGGGAAACCATGTGGTAACCATTTTAGTCTATAAAAGCAATTGTTTAATTAAAAGGCACCAGGATACAGGCATTGGCATCTACTCCAGTAAAATCTTTCTTGGGGAGGACCCACCCACATTTTTTTTGCTTCTAACGCCCATGATTTCCTGGTTTCCTGAGGTTCACTTATAATCTTGTTTATTTTATGTTTATTTTCATCAAAAACAGTCTAATTTAGTTATAAATGTTAATTTTCTACCCAGATTTTAGCCTCTTGATTTGAACACTCCATTTGAAGGGGCGTGTCTGCTGTGAGACTCAATGGAAACACCCACTGCTGTGATTGGTTAGCATCTTTGCATATGAAATGAGCATTAGATCTGGAACTCTCTTAGAAACTTTTACTATCACAGAAGCCAAGATGAACTGATAAATCATTATAGCAGTTTATTTAAGAAGGGGAAATTCTGAAGTCACAATTCCCCCGATTTCAAATCATGGGGTTTCAGAAAATAATAATTCATATTTTAAACTGGGGAGTTAGTTTTGAGTTCTGAAACTTGTTTTTAGTGCAGGGTAACCTCTCATTAACCTCTCATCCATTTTGATTCTCCATTTAATGACCCCTTTAATATTTTGAAATAGCTTTTACTTTCATATTTTCTGTTTACATTTGAGTTAAAGTTTTAGTAATTTAGTTGTGTGTTTTTGTCATTTTGAATATATATATTTTTAAATATGTGTATATGCATTTGAGCACTGCGGGCCCCTTCTCACCGTGGCCCCTCAACACTCACTTTCTCTTCAAGTATGGCAGAGTTGTAATGAAGATAATTGTACAATAAACGTGCCTCTCTAAATCATTTCCCTTCTGTCCATACAGGATTGATCACAAAAGCGATTCTTCAGACCTCTGTAATTTTCATATTTAATGAGCGTGACTCCAAAACTATTACACTAATGTATGTGTGTGGGACAAGACCCACCCACTTTTAAAGGGTTAATCGGATGCAAAATTCACTTTACAAGTTGTTTGAACATAAATGTGTCTTGGAAGTCTGTGTACACATCCATCCTATAATGATACAAATCCACCCAGTGATTTTTTTTTAAATCCCTATTTTAAAATCCTCTTTCTCAAATCTCATTTCTATACATGATACTGTTGTGTTTATTTTGTTGTCATGTCACAATGCTACACTCCTCAAATCAGCCTGCCGATGGACTGCTTATAGCTCAGTCTAAACATGAATCTGAAATATGAGAAATAATTTTTATATCAAAAAATGTATTTAGGCAGAAAGTTGAGTGTCTCTGATTATTCCAGCTGCTGTTTGTTGCGTTAGCCTGTGCTAGTCGTTGAGATTGTGTGCGAAAGACGCACATCTGTGTCAAGCAGCGCGCGCCGTCACAGTCGCGAAGGAGGAGGCCCGCTTGATTTATGGGAGCCCCTTCACAGCAGAGCGCATAGTCTGGAAAATCTCCCGTTTACACAAGAATTGCCTGAAAAATGAGATCTGTGACTACATTCTTTTCATTAGCGGCTTACGCCAGCATGGCACTTGGGAGAGAGCGACACGGAGCCGGAGAGCCGGGGCGATGGTTCAGTGTGCCACAGCCCCAGCATCTGTTCATCGCTCTCCTGATTACCGACCACATTCATTTCACAAACAAACATAAATTAAATATTATTACATTTAGCCTGAATTTAAAGACAGGGAAATGGGAATCAAAGTTAGTAAACTCAGGGCGCTGGAGGCACAGAGAAACAGACAGAGGGAAATGCAATAGACTGAGATGAAGAAAGAATTAATAAAAACAAATGTTCAGTGATTATATTGCCAGCTGTGGATGCATATGGGGCATAAACATTATGCTCTGGTTGTAATAATACAGTGCCATTCAGATTTCACAAATTTACGCATTTATCTATAATGACTTACATTGCATTCAAGGTACACATTTGATCAGTTCTTGCTTTCCCTGGGAATCAAACCCTTGACCTTGATGTTAAACACCACAAGATCAAACATGCTCTCAAACCCCTCACTCGTGACTATCCTGACAGGCAAATTCAGAAGTGTCTGTTTCAGATTTTAATAGCACCGTCTGTTTTAATATAATAAGATATTTGGAATTAATATGATGCTTGCAAAAAAAAGTTCACTTAATCAAAATACACTGCTATGTTTGGATGATCATCAGTGGAGACAGATGCTATTTTAACCCAGGTGGTGTAGTTACAACAAATTCCAACAGGGATAAAATTGTTTATTGCACCTTTAAAGGAATAGTTGACCCAAAAAATGTAAATTTGCTGAAAATGTAATCACCTTCATGGACTCCAAGATCAGGATGAGTTTGTTTCTTCATCAGATTTGGAGAAATGTAGCACTGCATCAGTGTCTCAGCAATGGATGCTCTGCAGTGAATGGGTAAGAAACAAACTCATCCTGATCTCGGATGGCCTGAGGGTGAACACATTCTCAGCAAATTAGCCATAAATGTCATGTGACTAATCATTAGGTGTATTTGACATCATCTGTGGTTTGCAGTTAGTTTACATTTAATAACCAGAAACTCTTTTCATTCATTAGGCTCATGTGCTCCTTAATACAGTATCTGTTTGTACAAAAATAATGTTCAGAAATGCCTTCAGTGCATACATTTAATGTATTGTTCAAATATAAAAAAAAAGAAAATTAATAAGCATGAAACGTGTCTCGCGGCCCTTTGATTGCATATATCATTGTGAAATTGCAGTGGCACAATCTGAAAAAAAAAATGTTAAACATAAGTTGCATTATGGCAGGTACTTTTTGAACATTTCCTTATTTGAACAAAACGGTGATAATACTGATATCCATAATAAGTTTGGTCACTATTATCGTGATATGAAATTTCCATACTGTTCTTTGAGGGTGGACCAAAGCGTGGTCCGTTAGTAGGCGGGCATTATGCAAATATGTAGCATGGTGATGTTGCTAAGTCAGAAATAATGGCAGAACTACAAACATGCACATCTGCCTAGTGTGTGTTTACATAGAAAAACTATAGAAAAGTCGCACATTGGAATGGAAAATGCGTTCTGTCTGAACGGCCCCTAATGCGTTTGTATTCCACTGCAAACACAGCCTAAGTCTTGTTTAAGAGAAAATAGACTGTGCAGAAGAGACACCCATGAGGGCACCTCATTTTATCTTATTGATGTCACTGAACTGCATGTGTGTTTGTGTGTGTGTCCGGCAGCGCGCTCAACAATGTAATTGGAGTGATGAAACATTATCGTGATTGGGCCGAGCGCGGTCAGCCGCCCCCTCCTGCCGTTTTCTCACCCATCCCCCCGAACGCCGTTCCCTTTCCACCCGAGTCCCTGGACCAGCAATAACATCTCCGGGCCCATCTGTCACCATCTAATGTGACAAAGTTTTTATCGTGTGTATTAAGGCGGCCAGATTAAAAAGTAAATACGGCAATCTCGCCCGGGCCGCTCGCTCTGGCAGGTTATGGTACATTTCACGGTGGCCTGAGCAGCTCATCAGCAGCCCGCCGCCTGCGGCCCCCCTGACAGGAGAATCAAACAGCCCTCGAGGGAGCGGCGCCCGGGGCCGCGGGTTAGGAGGGGGCCGAGGGGAGTCCTGTGCGCCGGGTTAAGGAGATGTTAAAGGATACTATTAAACTTATATGTCTTTTTCTGTCTGAGGCAGCCGCTGTTTTTCTCACCTCGGTGTCGCATCCTTTGGCTTCCTTTCCTTTTAGTTTTTGTGCATCCGTGGCTGCAGAAAGCACTGGTGAGATTACACCTGGCAGAGCGAAATGAGAGCGCCTTATAAGATGAACCGTGGCGGTGGTTTATAAGAAGAAGATTGCATTTCACACCTATCCCTGCAGCGACTGCGTTCTACACGTGCTTGTGACTGATTTTTTCCCACCTGTGCTCATGCGTTCTCCTCCATTTGCTCTGGCTTCACTTTTCTCCTCCATTTGCTCTGGCTTCACTTGGATGGAAAAGCTGGAGAGCTCCATCTGCGTCCCTCTATGAAGTCCTGGCAGATGGGGGATGTGTGCGACGGCTCATTGGGGCTCCTGTGTTTGACAAGGCCGCGCTGACGCCAGGCGCACCACACCTTTAAATTGTACCACTTGTATTTAACAGGTGTCAATGGTAAAAGTGTAAAACATAATCAAATGCATTCCTGTAGTTCAAACTGTAGAGCACGGCACTTGCAACCAAGGTCATGGGTTCGATTCCCAATGAAAAGACTAGACCTGATAGAAATCTATATTTCTTAAATGCAATGCAATTGTGTTATGGATTACATCTGAACTGAGCTGAACAATGACACTCTGTCTTCTGTAGAGTTGCATTTGAAGTTGCTTCAAAATTGATGGACTTTGCAGCATTGGCACTGTTATTAGATCTGCTTTACAGTTGAAATTGAAGTTGTTTAAAACCTGGTGAATTTTGCAACATTGACAACATTTAACATTAAACATTTAACACAGTTTTCCTGATTATTTCTATGAAGCTGCACTGAAAAAAGTGATATACTTCGACCAAAATACTCTAATTTGTTATGGACAAATGTATTAGTTTTCTCAAATTATATTTATGTTTTGGGTTCAAACTTTACATTTTGATTTAATATTAATCATAATAAAATAAAAATATTTATTTTCCCTAAGACAAAAAATATTGTTTATTACAACACCAAATCAGAAAAAGTATGGCAATTGCAAATGAATAAATAAAGCAGTGATTTGTACATTTTCTTTGAATTATGTTTCATCATAGATAGTCTGAACACAATATATTTCATGTTTTGTGTGGTCACAAAACATCCTCTCATTCAGGCCTGCTACACATTAAGAAAAAAGTTGGGATGGGAGGAAGTCTAGCACTATAATGAGGTATAAGTTTTAATAACAATGTGATTTTAAATGGTTGGTGTCAACTGGTGATTGTAGTCATGATTTGGTACAAAACCAGCACTCAGGAAAGGAGTCCTTTAGCAGCAAAGATGGGCCGAGGATCACTAGTTTGCCAACAAATGCGTGAGAAAATGATTGAAATGTTTAAGAACAGTGTTCCACAGAGATAGGAAGAGATTTGGATATTCCACCCTCAACAGTGCATAACATGTAAAAGATTCAAGGAATCTGGAGGAATTTCAGGGCATTAAGGGCAAGGGCGCAAGTCAAGAATCGACATTAATTTATAGCTGATATAATCACATGGGCTCAGGCTTACTTTGGCAAACCTTTTTCAAGCACAGAAATACAAAGCTACATCCACAAATGCCACTTAAAACTTTACTGTGCTAAAAGGAAACCTTATATTAACTGTGTCCAGAAGCATCATCGACTTCTCTGGGCTTGGAGGTATCTGGGATGGACCATATATTATGGTCAGATGAGTCAGTATTTCAGGTCTTCTTTGGAAGAAATGAATGTCGTGTGCTACCAGCAACAAGTCCAGAAACCATGGGTCTGTCATGGTATAGGGTTGTGTCAGTGCCCTTGGCAAGGGTAACTTGCACTTCTGTGATGGCACCATTAATGCAGAAATGTACATACAGATTTTAGAGCAACTACCATGCATATTACAACATGACAATGCTAAATCACATTCTACTCACATTACAAAGGCCTGATGAGGAAGAAGAGGGTATGGTTACTGGACTGGCCTGCCTGCAGTCCTGACCTGTCCCAAATAGAGAATGTGGGGTACATTTTGAAATGAAAGGTGCGATAATGAATGCCTCGTACTGTTGCACACCTTAAGACTTGATTACAGGAAGAATGGGATCAAATTCATCACTTTATCACTTGGTGTCCTCAGTACCTAAACGTCTTTTAGTTTAAGTGTGAAAAGAAATGGCAATGTTACAGAGTAGTAAATTCTCGCTTTCCCAACTTTTTTTTAATCGTGTTGCAAGAGTCAAATTTGATATACATGTTTATTTTGAAAAATAAATAAATAAATACAAATTCATGGAGAAAAACATCAAATAATGTGCTGTTATACTGTTTTCAGTGTAATACACATCAAAGGGGATTTAAAAATTACTGTTTCAGTTTTAATTTGGTATACTGTCTCAAATTTTTCTCGTCACCATTTTGAATATATTATGTAATATCTCAAAACAAAAAAGAGATACAAAGACCCACAAAGACACTTTGGGGGTTTGCCAGTTGGTGGTTGGGACCTGGTGCTACTACTTAAATGGTTCAAAATGGCTTCCAAATATCTGTCCACTGTAGTGACCTCCATGCGTGAAAGGGTTAAGGGGCTATGGCCGGGCATCTAGGCTTACGTATTACCATACCCTGGCCTGTCACCTAGGGAGACTTTATAAATCAACCCCTCATTCTCCCAGGGAGGCTTCAAAGATAGCCAATCTACCTGTCTCAGAACACTGACGAGTGAAAGGGACTGGTGCTACACACCTTCACTGTACCTGAGACGGAGACTTCCCATGCACATAACACGACTCCTGAGAGTAACGTGCTCAAGGTGACCCATCAAGCCGTGAGGGGGCACTGTTGCTTACAGTCCATTAGGAGGGCCGAAAGGATGGCCTAACAACCTGATATGACTACTTCGCAGGCCTAAAGGAGCAGAGCACTCAACTCTCAGAGTGAGAGGAGAACTCACGTGCTAAGAAGGGCGCATGATTGGGATCCGGGTGTGGCATACTGACAGGAGACCCTCCAACTGAGAGGAGTTCCTCCAACTCAACCATAAGGGCAGTCACATGATGGGAGCTCCGGGGGAGCAGCATGCTCAAAGTGACCCTGTAATAAGGGGAGCAATGCCACGCTCAAACACTGAGGCGGTCATCAGGAGGCTAACACAGGAGGCCTTAATCCACCTGGTATGGTTGCCTCGTCGAGCTCCAGGGAAAAGAGAAGATCGAGAAGAGAACTCACATGCTCCGTCCAGGAGCGGAAGGCTCATAGGTGACACTCCCACAGTGAGGGGAGCACTGAGCATTGCCAAGCTCATGTGGGCAGCCTTGACTGCACATGGAGCTCCGGGAGCAGAGTCCTAGGCTCTCAGATCGAGAATAGAAATCACATGCTTGCTCTGGGAGCAGCAGGCTCATAGATAACCCTCCCGCAGTGAGGGGAGCACTGCCAATCTCAACCATAAGCAGCAGCTGTATACAGAGCCCTGAGAGCAGAGTACTCGATTTTCAAATCGACAAGGGAACTCACATGCTCAACCTGGGAGCAGCAGGCTCATAAGCAACCCTCCCGTAGTGAGGGGAGCACTGCCAAACTCAACCAGAAAGGGCAGTCTTAACAGGGTGGCAGAAAGGAGGCCTCTCAACCTCAGTATAAAGGAAGAGTGAGGGTCCCGTACAGCTAGGCTTGAAAGGAGCCTGCTGAAGAGGCTTGTGGGAACAGCAGGCTCTTTCACCACCCTCATAACCAAGGCGAGCAATGCCAGCTCAACCACGAAAACAGGGCGGGACCCAAAGCCATTCATGCAGATGATTAGGGCTCCTCAGAGTGAGTACTCAATAATAGGCCTTTAGAATGAAGGGAGTACCATCACACTCACACCTTAGGGGAAACATTGTACTCAAGCAACTCACAAAGAGAGGATAGATTTACTGGTTCAACCATAAAGGCAGTTTAACGGGGAGGTCCATAGTGGGCCTGACAACCTATCATGACTGCAGAGCGGGATTCCAAGAGCGGAGTTACTCAACAACTCAACAAGAGGAGAACTCAAGCTCAGAACATGTGCAGAATGGTCACAGGGAGCTTAGACCTCAAGAAGCCCCTCAGGGCGAGATATGAAGATATGAAAAACACCTAGCAAGGTCATCAGGGAGCATGGTACGCAATATCACTTGAGAGTGAGAGGAATACTGCCATGCTCAACCTGGAAGCTACCACCTCAAGAAGACACGGAGGGCCTAACAACCTGAGGTTGCAGTGCAATTCTGGGACCTTGATGACCAAGGAGGCTCCTAAAAACAGCTCGGTGTCAAGGTTCTCCAGTGATGGTATGGACAGGAAGGCCCAGTAAGACAGGCCTAGCAACCCGCTATCAAGGGAACCAGGATTCTGTACCAGAGACATACTGTACCCATGAGCAGCCCTCAGGAGCATGAGGGAGGTACAGTCAGGCTCTTGTCCACGGGGAATAGAATGATTAACTACACCTACTTATAGGTGAGGAGCATCAGCTGAACCTAGAGAAGCGAGAGAATCAAGGAGGCTATGCAGGCTTACAACTTGGGCTAAGGAGAGCCTACTTGGAGAGGTCTACTAGACCACAAACCCCAAGAGGTCACCAGAGCAAAGGGAGAGAGGTCCCAGATAGGGATTGAAGGGACAACATAATGTTACTGCACCATTGTAAAATACCAGGGTTAGGGAACCATGTTCTGCACCAGTGACATACTCACAGGTGGCCCTCAGGAGCACGAGGGGAGTACAGTCAAGCTCCTAACCCCAGAGTGCATAGTACTCAACCACACCCACTCGCGGGCAGGGACCACCAGCTCAGTTCAGGGCCAAGCATCAAGGAGGCTCGTAAGCCTACACTTGAGAAAGAGGAGGAGCCTAATTGAGGGATGCATTGTAGGAGACCGTGCAACCCAAGAGGTCCCCAGGGCAGGGGGAGGTCCCAACACAATTAGCCATACAACCCCTGACTCTCAGGCAGAGGAGGCTCACAGAGAGCCATGAAACCCTGAAATGAAAGTAAAGGCGCACTGCATGGGTTCCCGGAGTGCAGTTATAATGTGAGATCCCTCCAATGCAAAAATTTCACCACAACCACAACGCGCAGCATGTATTCAGCTCCCGTGGGAGATAAACACGCCTCGTTCAAGCACTAGATTCCCTCGGAAATCAAGCGAGAACAGAAACTGCTACCGTGAATGTGTCGCTATGAGCTTGTTCAACTCCCACAAGAGGCGAACACACTCATGCAAACGCTGTCTACAGTCTCAGGTAAATGGTGAAGCACTCACCTCCCCTTTCAGTAGTCCCGCGAATGCATCACGATGAGCACAATCCGCCTCTTCGTGAGTCGAACATGTTCAATTCATACTCATCCACAAAGAAATAAGCACAATGAGTGAAATGAGCACATTCAACTCCCTCGAGAGATGAATGTGCTTGCTTCTCACCCACACACACAACACACGGGTCACCTCGGGTATCAGCTGCTAACATAAATGAAGAAGAGGGTGATGTGTTCTATTGGCGCCCTTTTATACTGTGGTCGTGCCGGTAGTGACGTCATAGGCTGTCTAACCACTAACTCTAAGAATGATGTGTATAGTGATGGTTAACTTCCGAACACCTTCATGATTGGTGATATTCCACATGTTGGGTGTTTTGATTTCAATGACAGACAGCAGCTCAAGTGGCAGAGGTCAGACACGTGTAGCTGTCTCACTGTCTGACATTAGAGGTGTGGTTAATGGAAGATGAAAACACAGCTTCCCATTAACAATTAGCTCAGCGTGAGGCTGCGTCTGACAGACTGTTGTGACACTGAGAGCTGAACAGATGCCGGGGAAATAAACAGCAGAAATGAAAGTGGACTGCAGAAACATTAATGCTGTGAATAAATTTCCCATCTTTGCATAAAATGTTTGTGCAATGATTCAATAAAAATAGGCTTTAAACAACATATTGTCTAGTGAGTTGTCTGGCTGTCTACTGTCTGCTTAACAGCTGTTTTCTAATGCAGAAATTAAACCTCACAAGTGCATTGAAACGTTCTACATGCTAAATACTGAGCATCATCTTCTCGGTTTAAAAGTAAGTTCTCTAAAGGTAAAGTTTTAGACTGATCTATCTTAGTGTTAATCCGTATTTATTTTCCATTTTCATTAGACAGTTTTAGTAATTTTGCTTTTTTTTGTCATTATTTTCCTTTTATAAATATGTCTATATAGTTCTTATTAATTGTTATTTGAGTTTTAGTTATTTTTGCACAAGTTAAACTAGATGAAAATGAGAATGTTTAACATTTGACAACTGTTTTACAATAGAAATGTAAAAAATGTAACTTTTCAAATTTCTGTTTTGAATTGAAAATGTAGGCTATCGTTTTTGTGATTCATGTAGCAAATTCATAATAAAATGTAATGAGACAAGAAACAATAACACAGCCATTTTTGGCATATCATCCATATAATTAGATGTGAATATTTGTGTATTTTTAAATAAAAATTTTTAAATGGATTACTTTACAATAAATTCGAGTTTGGTCATTCTCAAATGCTCTTGCATAATTTTATTTTATTCTGATAAACATGTCACAATATAACATGACAAGAGTTTTCACTGTTATAAAATATTTGTAAGCATTAGTGGAACTGAAGTTGTCAGAATAAACATGAAATGTTGTCATTGGTGAATTTGAGCAATCATGAAACAGCTGTGTCATCATCAGAACTCGTGCAGCCACTCAAGAATGAATCAGTTGGCTGCCCTCGAATCGCTATTCCGGGACTTTGATAGTATACGTCACAGTGACATGGAGCCATCTCAAGTTGGACAAAATTTCTAATCGTCATGAATTGATCTGTATGCTTATGCTAGGATATGTGTAGTGTGTGTGTGATGTAAACATTTTTCTACCATGTCTATGCTCGGCTCACACATGCACCTTGAATTTTTTTGACACTAATTACTTTGTCCTGGATCAGTGCTATTAATACTGATCCAGTATTAATGGCAATCCTGATCCAGCCCGTTGTTTCACAATAGAAAAATAAATGTAAGCGACAAACAACAACATCAAATTACTGATCTGAAGTACTCATTTTGCCCAATCTGCGTGCGGCCTACCATACAATCTCATATAACATTTTTCTAGACAAGCTAGTCTCTGTTGGAATTATGAGTACCCCCTGTCTTGGTTTATTGTATCTTTCTGGTTGCACTCAGTTTGTTCAAATCAAATTCATCAAATTCAAAGTCATCTCAAGTTTCCACTAGTGTTCCCCAAGGCTCAGTTTTGGGCCCTCTTTCATTATTATTAATTTACGGCCCTTTCGTCATATATGTAAGATACATGGTGTTCATTTTCACTGCTATGCTGATGACACCCAGCTCTACCTGACTTCTAGGCTTACTTCTACTCTTCTTCTGCCTTTTCTGTCCAGATGTTTAGCTGAAGTTAAAAACAGTTGCACATCTAACTTTCTTAAATTAAACAGTGGTAAAACCGAAATCTTCCTTGTAGGCACCAAATCTAATTTGGCAAAATCTTTCTGATCTCATTTCTTTGTGTTCAGTCTATAGTTTCTCCTTCTTCACAGGTTAAGAGTCTGGGTGTCATCCTTGATAGCACCTTGTCTTTTGAAGCCCATGTAAAAAGCATCACTCACTCTGCATTTATATATATATATAATGTAAAATTAATCATCTTCATCCCTCTCTTACAATGAGTATCATTCTCATACGTGCACTGATTACATCACATATTGATTATTGCAATGTTCTTCTATGTGGTCTTCCTTCTAAACTTCTTCATAAACTTCAGCCAGTCCAGAATTCAGCTGCATGATGTTTTTTTTCGAGAATTCTCTCTAGTGAGCACATTTCTCCGGTTCTTCAGCACTTGCGCTGGTTTCTGGTTAAGCGTCAAAATGATTAAAACATTTTGCTAAAAGAGGTTTAAAGGAGGACAAAGACATTTTTCTCACTCATACCTTATAGAAATAGTGCAGAGCCTGAATAAGGATGAAACCCTATCAAATGAAGTATACTTTGAAAAGCTACATATTCAGCTGTACATGTATGCTAATCATTTGCATCAAAACTAAAGTGTACTTTGGGCTTAAGCCTGGTTTATACTTAAGTCGTCTGCAAGATTGTGAGGTTTCATGGAACAAAAGCAATGCCATCATGGTGCTTTGACTCCACTAGGCTTAGTTTTATGTAACAGTGCTCATCCCATTTTTTGTGACTCAAGCAAACAGCGTCTGCATTCAAAAATGAATATGTTTGAGGCATATGCTGTACATAAGAACACATAAAGCAAAAAACACATAAAATCATTTCAGTGCACCTTTATAAGAATTTAAGTGAAGAAGTGCTATTAATGCCTTCCAGGACTAATGTTGCTCTTTTCTATTATAATTGTTTTAAGGGTTGCCTTCAAAAAATGATGTCAGCACAATCTATTTGTATGTATAGTTACGGTGTCCTCTATGTTCCCACAAAGTCTGAGAGTGTTATATATATATATATATATATATATATATACACACAATTGTTTTGTCATCATTGGAGCAGTTTGTTGGGACGTGTAATGTGAACTGGTTTGGACACAGCAAGTTGAAAAGGCCACAGACAAACACTAAGACGTAAATTCAGCCAAAAGAAGATGAGAAGGAAAGGTCAAACAGGCAAACTATTGAAACAAGGCAAGACGACATTGACTTGGTAGGACACAGGAAATCAATTTGAGCATGAGCTGTGAATGTTCAGGATTCTCTGTCTGTTGTCTTTTTATGTGCATGTACTGCTTTTATTCCCAATGTCAGCAGAAAAAATTGCTCTTTCTTGTTTGATGGTCATTTTTAAGGTGTACAAAGTTTGGAATAATTAAGATTTTGAATGTCTTTTAAAGTATTCAGCAGTACAACTGTTTTCCACATTGATAATAATAAGGAATGTTTCTTGAGCAGCAAATCAGCATATTAGAATGATTTCTGAAGATCACGTGACACTGAAGACTGGAGTAATGATGCTGAAAATTAATCTGCGCATCACAGCAAAAAAAAAAAAAAAAAAAAGATATTAACAGAAAACAGCTATTTTAAGTTGTAATAAAATTTCACAACGTTACTTTTTTACAGTATTTTTAAATTTATTTATTTATAAAATGCAGACTTGGCGAACATAACAGAAAGTTAATTATTCCAAATTCTGTATTTATTGAACTTGCCAGTTTTAAAGCATTAAGAAATCAAAACTAACCCTGTAGTATTTACCTTCTCTTCATCAGTGATGTTATTTAAAGAAAATGGTCAAATCCCGCCTCCTTTTTTAAAAATGGAATACTATATTTGGCTTAGAAATACTCCACATTTGTAGAATGCATTATGAATGGCGCTTCATGTTCTGATCTACAACAGTGTTTTTAGTGTGTCACCTTTTGCCCCGGATCCGTCAATACGTCTTCCTCAGTGAACAGCGCACGTACAACAAGAAAAGCCTTCTGTAAGAGAGGATGATGGGTCTCGTTTGAGCCCTTGAAAGGTACAAACTTCCTGAAAGCCATTGTGAATGACCCCCATTATCCTATACATGGCACTTTGGGAAGATTTATATAAATATGGGGGCCAATCTGGGTTATTGCTGTTCAGTGGTTGGGGACGAAGCCCGGGTGGGCGGACACAGGGGTCTAATTGATGAATGATTTTTGTGTTCATTACTTTAATGTGCACGCCCTTCTTTCTTTATTTCACTAAACCCTGTTCATACCTGAGCACCTGATTTGGTGATATCCTCATTATTTAGTATTGCAGATATACAATACTCTAATATCAGGCAAGGTCAAGTGTGACAGGCTCTCTCCTCTCCTCTGCATGGCAATTAAGCTCGACCCGGGGGACGGATTTGCTTGATTTTACTAGAGGACGAAAGTGCCACTCACCTCTGATTGGTAGCAGAATCCATCTCTCTCAGGTGTGTCACACGGGACAGGTGAGTGATTTTGGGGTGATGGACGTCTGTAGGGGTTTTTCAGATTTGTGTTGATCAAATCATGTCCAATATATTTACAATCATAACACATATTCCACCCCAAACCCCCTTTGTCTGTTCATCATTCCTGATTTAATTAACACTTCAATTAGCTGTAATTGCATAAGCGTTTTTTCCTTGAATTGGCTGGAACCTTAAGACACCCAGAAATGCATATTAGTCACCATTAGTGCACAAACACACAGTGTTGCTGTGCCAGAGAACTGGGTCAACATAATAAACAGGAATATGGCAATATAATGTCAAGTGCATCTTCTCTTATTTTTTTATAATGAATGACAGCAGTTATACAATCAGTGAATATATGAATCCTTTAATACATGTATAATTAGTGGTCAAGCAATATGGGGTTTTCAATGGCCAATTTAATCACATTTCACTGAAAAAAACAAAAAATTGATGTAGAAACAATTTTCCCTAAAAGATTGCTAGTAAATTTCACAATTAATTACAAAGATATGGCAGGTAACCCATCTAACAGGAAATGTTCTGAGAACTTTGTCTAACATTCTGGCGAGGTTCTCTCAAAGTTCTGTTCCAGTTATGTTAATAGAAAGTTCATTCAAAGTTATCTGGTCTTTAATAATGTTCTCAAAACTAGCACAAACATGTTATTTACACATCATTCATGCAAGTTTTTTTTTTTTCCCCCTGGAATGTTTTAGTTGGATGTTCATCTGTTTTTTGTTGTTGTTTGTTCAGAGAACATCCAAAAGTAGCATTCCCATAATTTTTGCAAAATGATTAAATTGCATGTTCTCTAAAAATGCAATGTTCATAACAGAGAACATTCAGAAATAACATTTTAAAAACTTAAAGGAAACATTCTTGGAACATATTTTGTTAGCTGGGAAAAAAAGACTGACATTTTCTTGTAAAACAAACTTCAATGTCCTTTGTTTTATTTACAACTTTAAAAAAATCAATTTTTTTACAGTGTAAAGCAGAATGCCGGAAATAATATATGTGATATAATTTTATTGACAGAAAATGAGATTGCTGAAATGAAATGAAAAATGAAAATTAAATATTGACTTGCAGTGCAACACTATACAATAATGTTTATATTTTATTTACAGAGAAAAAAATACAGAAAAAAAATATTTTATTTTATTGTTTTAAAGTTTGGTTTGTCACAAACAGTCTATAATGGAAAGACAGGGCTGTCAGAGGATTTGGTCAGTGACACCTCTGTGAATCAACCACACTGATGCAGTTAATAGTCAAAGCCAATAACCTCAAAATGGATTGAAAAAAATCTCATTGCCTGGATGATATCAGAATATCCCAAGTAAACATACTGCTGAAAGTAGTATTTAGTATTTTCCTGAAAGTATTCACATAACAAGGTAAAATTTCTTAACAGATTTGATTCACATTTTAAATTATGAGTTGTTTTTCTTCACTATGATGCAACAGCCCAGTTCAATACACATAAGAGGCAGCGATGATTATTATTCCTGGTTCGTTCTTTTCTTAGCGCCTGTGTTCCTCCCGAGCAGTGAAGACAAATGCAGCACTCAGGGCCGCGGTGGCGCAACGTCCGGCTCGCGCTCGGATTCTGATACTCTTTAGAATAAATGCATATCAGCGCCTAGCATCTGCGCAATGCTCTGAAAACACACTGTTATGCATGGTAAAGACCCCACTGTTTGCATGAGCCCATTTATTATGACTGATAGCGCTGCCTTGCCTGACATTTTGTAAACTGGAAGCACCTAATCTTGTTTGGGTTTGATGATTATTAAAATACAGCGGTACAAATAAAGGCGCGCCACTGGCCGCACTTCCCTCGTCCTGATAGACCCCGCGTGGTTTCCTGCTCAAAATAAATACATTTGTCTTGTTTGCGCCTGGAGTCCCTGTCCGTGTCCGAGGTGAGACGGGTGTCTGCGGCTGCCTGCTTCGATCGCATGATTTATGAGCGCGGCTCTGCGTTCCCTCTGGAACACTGCTGGGACCGCAGGAGTTAACTAGAGGCCCGACTCGTGGGGTGCGTTCCAATTCCTCGCTAGCGCCCTGACAAGTGGCCTTCATAGGATATTCAACCATATTCAGTTTGAGTTCTAGAGAATGGTTGTGTTCAGTCTGAAGAGCACTACATAGAGAACAAGTGTTCATCCATATATCACTTCAGTGAAGTGGAGAGGTAAAAGTACCCAGCAGTCATTGCGCACCACCAGAGCTATTTAAGTACATCACACCCAGTACTGGGTAGATTTGCTTACAAACTAGTCTGTTACTGACTGCAAATTACATGACGAAAATGGTATCTGTAGTAACGTAATCCATTACATTATATTTTAGGTAATTAATCGGACTACTTTTTGATTACGTTTAGATTACTTTTGACCTAATCCATCGAACAGGGAACGTTCTCAGATCTTTGGCTGACAATCTGGCAAGGTTCTCTCAAAGTTATGAACAAATGTTCTTCCATTAACATTAAAAGAACGTTGTTAGAAGTTATGTGGACTTCTATACATGTTCTCAAAATGTTAGCACAAAAACAAATTTATACATGGGGATTATGGGAATGTTTTTTTTTTTTTTTTTTTATTCAATGTCCGCTTGAAGAAATATTCGTCTGAATATTCAAAAGTGACATTCCCATATTGTTTGCAAAACGATGCAATGAAATGTTCCCTTAACGTTTACATAACCAAAAACAAACTCTGCGTATAACTAACGTTAAAGAATAGACTGGGCTGATGTGTAAAACTATACTCAGGCTCGCCACATAACCATAAAAATATATAAAATAAAATACACTCAGGATCGCCAACAATAGTCATAACAGAGTAGGCCGACCTTTAATAGTGCCTGCACCATACAGCCTATGAATGAATGAAATTACGAAATCACCTAACTTTGTCAGTGAATAATATAATATAATATAATATAATATAATATAATATCATATCATATCATATCATATCATATCATATCATATCTCATATCATATCATATCATATCATATAATTTATTAATATATGATCATCTATAATTGAATAATATCTAATCATAATCAATCAAAAAAGTAACTGTAATCTGATTATGAGCATTTCAAAACAATCACATTACTTATTTTTTGTAATCTGATTGCATAATCACATGTAATCAGCACTGTTGATGACATTTCAGGATGATCCAAATGACCAAATTTCATTAATTTGTAGTGAACTTCTAGATATCTTCCGCTCAGCAGCGAATGCTGTGAATCAGCTCTTCTGTTGGCGACGATGTCGGAGGTAGGAGGGGATGCTGCCGATGAAGACAGGTGAGAGGGAGTGTTTCGGAAATAATTGAATCCAGCAATGGCTGGCAGATATCTGAATGTGACTTTGCGGGAGTCTGATCCTTTATCGACAGCTAAAAACAACAGTCATTATCTGTTAATTACATTAACATTTTATCAGCGGCGGAGGGTGGGCTCTACGACAGATAGGTGTTCGTCAGAGCTTCAGGAGCTCGTCCCGGGCCCGTCTCACTTGTCGTGCTGGGACTAACAGCGGTCGCCTCACCTGACACGCAGGGGTCTGGAAAGGCCAGGGTTGTCTTGACTCCTGTCCCAAAGGCCAACCAAATGACTAATGACTGTCACGGCTGTATTGTTCACCATTCTTGTGCTGGCTGTGCAATTCAGAGCACTTTATTTTCCTTTAAAGGAAGCAAATGTAATTCCTTTAAAGAGTAATTGAATATTAATGATGAACAAAACGTTCACACCCTGGATGCTGATACAGCATTTGCACCAAAATACTGTACTGAGTGTTTATTTAGCTGTCTTAAATTATTTAGCTGTCTTAAAAAATGTTTATGATTTGCTTTGAAACAAATTTCACTCAGAAATTGCTAGTAAATTTTACAATTGCAAGAAACAGCAAGCAACACATTGAAAATTAATTCCCCTAAAATTTGTTGTGTTGTTATAAATTAATGCATTTGGTTAATTCAGCTTATTTCAGCTTAATTCAGATTTATATGAATACAACCTTATTTAGATGATACAATTTTTTGGAATTATTAGGGGGAAATATGTAAATACAATATAGAAAAAAAAAGCCATAATATGAGCCTGTAAGAATATGTAATGAAACATGTGTTAAAATGCTATATTAATAGTACACAAAAAAAAAAAAAAAATGGGGTAGAAGAAATTTACACTCTTTTGAAATTTTGAAGTAAAACTGAAATAGTACAGTACTTTCTTATAAAACATACTCCAATTATCTTTGATTTATTTACACCCTTGGATTTTCTTTTGAAGTATTATGTGTATACGTTTATAGTATTTATTAATGTTTAGAATTAGTTTTTAGTTTTTAATTTAAATTTAAATGAAAGTTTTAGTAATTTTATTATGAGCGTTTTGTCATTTGTATTTTGACATTAATATTTATTTTTAGTTTTAATTTTATTTCTATTTCCGTTTTAGTAATTTTAATACTTCAACTTCAACTTTTTTTATTTCTGTCAATAAAATTCTAAATTATATAATTCTAAATTATAAAAAATGTCAATAACATTTCCATCTAATTATCTAATAATACGTTTTTCTAAGTTTATATTTTTCATTTATTATTTATTTTATTTATAATTATTTTATTTTAGTACAGCTTTATTTCAAATAACGAAACAGATTTTTAACAGTTTTAGTTGTAGTTTTACCGTTGGGCAGAACGTCCAGTGACTGGTCACTTTCCAGGCTACTCTGTTGGAATTTTCCCATTATGCTGCTCGTCTGTTGTATTTGTTTTCTCTGTATTGGAACACAGGCCATTGGATCTGCTTCTAAGTCCTAGAAATTGGAGGGCGAGCAGATGCCAATATGCTCAGTAACAACATTGGTCGTTTGGTGAAATCTGTGAGCTTCCAGTCAGGTCTGGATGGGACGGCCGATGTCTGTGGTGCTTTGGACCAGATCCATTGTGTTTCAAATCCCTCAATTGCATTATGAGGGTCCTCTAGCGGGGCAAATAACCTCAGAGCCAACCTCAGTCACGGGTCTGCTTATTGATTG
Organism: Sinocyclocheilus anshuiensis; assembly: GCF_001515605.1. Taxonomy (NCBI): domain Eukaryota; kingdom Metazoa; phylum Chordata; class Actinopteri; order Cypriniformes; family Cyprinidae; genus Sinocyclocheilus; species Sinocyclocheilus anshuiensis. The sequence goes on from NW_015557150.1 coordinate 509,596, forward strand.
AAACCTGCCCCCATAACTTAATATTTTACCTGCTTATTTCCCCGACGGAGGCAGCGTCCTGTCACTCCAGCCAAGCCGGGATCAATGGGAACATTGTCCCAGTAGGGGAAGGTCCCAGCCGGGGTCGCGTCTGACTGACAGGGCTCCAGTCTTCTGGCAGCTGGACAAGCAGCCGACAGTGAATGAGCCAAACCACAAAGCCTTTGATATGCAGGAACGAATTGACTAGAGATCTGCTGGACTGCAACAGAGCTGAATTAATTGAATAGCTCACCTGGACAATGGAAACTTGTCACTATTTGCACACTCTCATGTCATAGCAAACCCTATACTGTTTCTTTTTTCCATGACATTTGAAAGACAAAATTTTTAAAGATATTTATGCAGCTATTTTCATACAATGATAGTCGGAGAAAAAGCTTCTTTTGAAAAAGTAGTGCACTTAATTGTATTGAATGTGCACTTGTAGTGTACTGAAAACGTTAAAAGTATTTAAAAAAAACTGTGCTTGCAGATTTTAAAATATGCAATACAATTACATTAAGATCACTCTATAATATTTTCATAACAAGCACTCTTTTTAAAAGTATTCTAAACTGTACAACGATTTCACAAGGGTTTAAAAAGGACAAAACACCGTAAAAGGTACAAATATGAAATTAAAGGTTACCGATAATAAAAATTATCGGCCGATGCGATCGCCGATTATTCAGAATAATATCTGCCGATACCAATAGTTTGTTTTTTGGGAAAAAAAGAAAAAAAAAAATCTCTCACAACTAATGCTGTAAACTATACAGGGAATCTTCTCATTTGGTACATTAGAGGGTAAAACAAATAACAACACTATTATATTCAATGCTATTTATTTTCAGATATAATAAGCACACTCAAATAAAAATATGCAGATAATTGCTTTTATCGTCCGATACCGATTATTGGCTGATACATCAGTGCATCCCTATTTTTTGGTGGGATTTTTTTTTTTTTGGTCCATTTTTGAGCTTGACAAACCTGGTTACAGTGAACTGTCATTAGCTATGTTTACATGCGCCCACGTAATCCTTTAGTAATTGGACTGATGGCTCAATCAGATTGAAAGCCTTCATGTAAACACCTCAATCAATCCGGCTGAGCTTGATCTGAATTAAATTTCAATCAGATTGAAAAACCTGAAATAATCCAATCAACAGAATAAAAAAATGCAGCATATAAATGTTTGAATACTCAATCGGATTCAAAAATACCTTTTGCGTATGAATGAATTAATGAATGAATGATGCATTTATATGCATCCATGTTTACTTGAATGTGCACGTTTATTAATGTCTTACATACTGACCAGTGGAGGAGACGGAATATTTACTGAAACATTTGCTAAATACAGCTCTTCTGATATATTTGTCAGCTTTCCTTTTCGATATGTCATCTAGGCAAAAACAATCTTAGCAGTAGCTTTCTCCAGTTCTGTGTGACGTTTTTGTTTGAAATACATAAATACACATGTAAATATGTGAATCGGGTTGCAGAGTTCATTAAAACAGAACTTTCAGAATCTGAAATTATATTGGATTCATTCAGACTGATAACAATTAGTGCATGTAAACTACTATTGAATGGAAAGAATCAAGGGATTCGATTTATAAAGATGTTTCAAAATTTCTCTTCTTGTGTACCACATAAAATGCCAGAGTATGGGTTTGGAATGACATGAGGTCACTGTGACAGAAGTGTTATTTTCGGGTGAACGATTGCTGTAAAGCCGGACGGTGAGCAGCAGAAGCACCTGGATAGGGAGAGATTAAAGAAGAGCCCTACATAGGGACGTTGATAAAAAAAGAGGTTGAGTGAAGCAGAGCGAAGGTTTACTTAAACACACTGCCTTGATGCACAAAAAATGCTAAGAACCATTGCTGACATAGAAAGAGTGCAAAAGAAAGAGATATCAAGTGTAGTAATCAAAATGAAAAATGGGTCCTGGGCCACTTTAAGCAAGAGCTAATTTATCACCAGAAAGTACGGATAAGTAGCCGAGTTGTTGCCGTTCAGTAAGTACCCGTTCTGCACCAAATTATTCCACCCCTGCTCGCATGCACCCATAAATCATACACTTCCACACATCTTTTCCCATTAGCGGCCACGCTAGGCATGGGTGCGTGCTCAGCTACCAAACGCAGGCTAATAGACTATAACTTTTAATTTTAAGAATGCCCTGAATGCCCCACAGCCGCCCCTCACTGCTCATTTGCCCCGTGCAGGGGTACGAAGCGGCTGCGTTAACCATCTGCTAGTGGTAATTTTCATCCCGACTGTGGTGTGTGGAGTGGCTCTTTGGGCTCGTGTGTTTCTGGGTGGCTTTGTGTTTGGAGGGAGGCTCGCCACACGCTGGAGATAGAGCCCGCGGTTTGTCATTGGCGGCTGCGGGGTCATTGGCTGCTGGCGTAACACTGAGGTCCCTTAGCTGCTTTAGCCAAGAGAAAGAGAGTTGATTAAAACGCCGCCTCGCAGGACTTCTAAGCCTTCGCTTTGGTAAAGAACAATGACTCAATATTAAGTCGAATCCTCTCATGGCAAATCTTGCTTCAATCCATCGTTTTTCGCTTAAATCCGCCATTAATATCTGTGAAAGTCACCACTTCACCAGATATTAGCATCACATTGTCAGCTGATAAACAGCACGGAGGTACAAAACAATGTCTTGTTAAATATCAATTAACTTAGTGACCTTTCATAAGGCACTTTTCCTAGAACTAGAAACTAGATCAGGAACTTTTTGAGGAATTATTATTGTTCCTTTTTGCCGTTTTGAGGAACCGTTAGCTCTTACACCGGTGCTTTCTAGCAGTGTGTGATTGGTCAAACACTAGATGCACAAACCAATGAGAAACAAGAAGCGTCTGCAGCCGCCACATGTAAACAGAAGGACTTTAGCTTACTTGTTGCAGTTTTTAGCTAGAAAATCTTCCCGTTTGGATCCAAAAATAGCTTGTGCACATATGTAGTGTGGTAATGCATATGTTTACCAGAGCCCTTTAATAATACGAAAACTGGTCAGTGGAGGAGACTGAATATTTGACTTTCGGACATTGCCTTTCCAGCTCCCATGTTTAAAAATCATTCAACCAACAAAATAAAGAATAAAAAAAGCGCAGCTCCAATGCTGCCGTCCTCCATTGGCTTACGAAAAATGGTCGTCACTAGTTGGGGTTCCTGTTGTATGTGTGAATTCAAAGGTGGAAAAGCCCTATAGTTGTGGTCCCTTTCCAGAAAGTTTGTCTTGGGAGAGGACTATGTGTCGGAAAGTAGCTACAGATGAAGAGTGTCATATTTTTGTCAAACTTTGGTTCAACCAATGGAGTTGAGTTGGGGGCTGGTATCTGACTTGAAGCAGTGCATGCTGTTTGGAAATGTTGTTCCATTTGAGATGGCACTGACGCCACATCAATGTAGCTATGCTGCGAATTTAACTTATGTGGAAAATTAGAATATCACATAAAACATTGGCAAACATTAAGCACTGTTTCCATCCAGTGTGTTCAAGAGAATAAAACCATCACTTCCTGGGAAACTGCGCACAATGTATTAATTATAAAAATGAAAGTTGCTGCTACCAGGAAATGACTTGCACCTTAGATCACACAGAAGAAACACAATAGCAAACGCTGTCATGTTATCTGGCGTTCGGAGGCGGATTATGTTCAGAAACGCAGTCATGCAAGACACTTCTGGGAGGTGATTATACCAAATCATTTTGATGATTTTAGACATTTTAGAATGGCTGAAACAACATTTGGGATTGTGTGTTATGAGATCAGTGGAGTGGTTAGTCAAGTTATCTAAAAACATGTTGTGGCACATGAGGTTTTTATGCATATCTTGGCATTTACATACAATGTTTTTTTTATGCAATATCCCAAAATGTGCATAAAAATATGTGTATGGAAACATAACTTGTGATGTATGGCATCAAAGTACCGTGAGAGCGATTCGAGAGCAGCTTTTCCATTAAGTATGGAATAAAAAGTGTCTCTGTTGTTACATGAAAACACCTGTGTATTTGACAAATATTGCATCTAATCTGCTTCATCCATGATAAAGTATGCAGACATCATGCAAGCATCACTAACAAAACCAGAGAAAGTGCCCAACTTCATGTCTTCATTTTCAACTCTTCAATCAACTGCAAGCTAGATCCGATGGACCAGTCATAGTTTGTGATTCCATGATGGGACACTTTATTCAGCTTTTTAGGCTGGTTTATCCAAGGAAAACAATTATATTAGCTGCCGCCTGTGCCTCAGAAATTACACAGTGTCACTTAAAAAATAAAAAATAAAAAAGTAGGAATTTTATTTTCTTTGCATCCTTAAAATGTCGTAAAATGACTGCTGATTTCTGGAAGTAGTTGCAGGCATGGCAGGTGAATATCTCCAGATGTGCCTCATCTGACTGGATCCTCTTCAACCCCAATGGAACAACAACGCTTCTGAAACAATGGCAGCCAAAATAAATGGATCAAAGCTCTTCAGCGACTCTGGAAGTCCCTCGCAAGACAACTCACTAGCGCTGCGTACAGTCAAATGCTAAAGGGACTGTACACGTGATGGATGAAGTCTTTGACTTCCAGAAGAAGTGGCATGATGGTCTGGCATCTCTGCTGCTCGCATTGTGACCAAATGCTGTTATGTAGCTGTTTCATTGTGGTGACAGCATGAGCAATGCTTGGTTTTGTTCTTCCTACTGTTGCTATCCATCATTTGTGGAGAGCTGGGACGTATTCCTGCAACCCCCACCCCCCCAGCACACACACACACACGCGCTTTCATCTCCTCGCCGTTGAGAGGTCTTGTCATTACTGCTGCTTCATCTGCATGTGCACCATTACATTAATCTCCTTGTTTGTCTCATATTCCAAAATCCATCCCTATGCATCTGATTTTATGAGCCATCTGGGTGGAGGAACGGCAGAACACATGAGTGACTTCTCAGGAAGCTGCAGCTCGTAATAAAAGGTGATTTTACATCAGCTCTCTTTTTGCATGCGATCATCACACTATGTGTATCAACACGTGCAGGTAATACTGAGAATATAGTGACCATCACACTTTCTAACTTGGAGTAAAATATTAACTTGGTTGTGACAATTTTCTACAATGTAAATTTTGTACATCTATAAATTTATTTATTTATTTTCCTTCTAAATAAGATCCAGAACTGGTCCTCAATAACAAACCTAATGGGTAATTAGCTAAACAGTTACTTCTTTTAAATGAGTTCTTGCTGAACATAGAAATGATGATTTACCTGTAGCAGTCCTCAGGAAAATATTATAGTACAGAAAAACATCATAAGATTGATAATTGTCAGTGAAATGCTCACAGATATGTACAAATTTCCCATCAGGTGTTGCATCAGACTGGGTTTGGAGTTCAAGCAGGCATGTGACATGAGCTCAAGATGTTATTTCATACAGCAGCATATAAATGTACAACTCTCTCCTGTCACATAAAGAGTCAGTTTGATTTACTGGCATTGATCAGGTGCCCGACGCCTCTGACAGCTTTGTAGGAGCCATCAGCGCATCTTACACACTCGTAGCACCAGTTACACTTCTGTCGGATTGGAACATATCCACAGCAGAACTGTGTCAGTGAACAATGTATAGTTTAATAAAATAAGGAATGTAAAAACATTATAAACAGCAATATTATAAAAATGTAATAAACAAACAAAAGGTTGTGGCAGGAGGGACTCCACATCTTGTTCCCTCCATCAGGAAACGGAGGTTACAATAGTAACCGAGACGTTCCCTATCTTTCAGTCACTTTGACATCGTGTTAAATTACTGACACTAGGTGTCAGTATACTAAATGCCACAACCAGCTGAACTGTGTTATGAGATTCAGTGACACAGGTGAAGGCAGGCTGTCGCGTACCAAGCAGCAAGTGCACTCAATCCATGTTGTAACCCTCCCTGGTGACATAAGAATTGTCCTCAGATTGCTTGAGCCTTATTTTACCTTTTCTGTTTTTCTTTTTCGTTTTTTTAAGCTTACAGCTGAGCAAACCTGGTCATTTACACTGGGGAAGTGTTGTCTTACAGACCACATCGAACCCAAAGGAGAGATTAACATGTGGAGAGACATCCTATGTACTTACCAAGTGGGAAGGTGAACTCCCTTTGGACAAATGAGCACACATTATCACCTCAGAAGTGGGGAAAGACGCTAAGAGCAAGCGCTACACCCAGCCAGTTGCCTGAGTTTTACCTGTTGGTACCCAAGACTTGGGATGAAACTGACTCTACCTGGATATTATAACATATCGGGAAGGTGTTGGGTGTAGCCCAGCCCGCAGCTCTGCAGATGTCTGCCAATGAAGTGCCATTTGCTAAAGCCGAATAGACTGCAACGCCCCTGGTGGAGTGAGCTCTGACAACCAGGGGGCGTGGTATGCCTTTGGCTTCGTACGCCAATAGAATGACATACACAATCCAGTGGGCCATTTTTTTGTTTGGAGACAGCCTTCCCTTTCTGCTGTCCTCCAAAGCAGACAAAGAGCTGCTTAGATCACCTATAGTTCTCTGTGCGGTCCAGGTATATATGCAAGGCACATACTGGACATAACAGAGACAGGGCTGGGTCTCCTTCATCACGAGAGATCACTTACAAGTTCACCACTTGATCCCTGAAGGGAGTAGTGGGAACTTTGACACATATCCGGGCTGGGGTCTCAGGACAATGTGAGAGTCTGCTGGACCGAACTCTAGACATGTGGATGGATCTCTCTGTAGGGCCTGTTAGACCAAAGAGAGGTCCCAAGAGGGGATGAGGTGCGGTCTTGGAGGATTCAACCTCAGCGCATTTAAGGAACCTAATGATTAGGTCATGCTGTCCCAAAAACATACCGCCCGCAGTATCATTGAAGCTATCGCAGCCACATTCAGGGTGGACACAGACAACCGCTTCTCTAGGCCCTTCCTGGAGGAAGGAAAGCACTGTCCCAACAACATATCTCTGAGGGTCTTCACCTAGGAAAGAACACCATGTAGTGAAAAGGTGCCACTTCAAGGCATATAGCTGCCTAGATGGGGCTCTTGCTTGAGTGATTGTATCTATCAACAGTGGTGATAGCCCTGTGAATTCCTCCTTGTCCTGTCCAGGGAACAGATATGGAGGTTCCAGAGGTCTGGGTGCAGGTGTCAGATTGTGACCTGCTCTTGAGAAAGAAGGTTCTTCCTCAGGGGGATTCACCAGGGAGGGGCCAACACTATCAGCGTGAGCTCTGAGAACTAAGTCTGGTTGGGCCAGTATGGTGCAACCAATAGAACTTGTTCTCCTTCCTCCCTGATCTTGCAGAGTGTCTGTGTGATGAGGCTCACTGGGGGAAACACATACTTGTGCAGACGAGCATGGCCCCGGGGGGCCAGCTGTGTGCCAGTGCATCCATGCCAAGGGGGGCTTTTACTGCAGAGAACTGCCACCTTTGGAGATAGGGGCGTAAAGAAAGCGCACTTTCTCTGCATCCGACATCTTTGCAAGGTTAAGCCACAGGTGACACTCCTGGACCAAGAGTGTGGCCATTGTCTGACCCAAAGACTACACTGTATGTATGCCACTGGAGTGGCTGGCATGCAAATCTGCCAATTTTTATTGGCCTTTTCTGAAACATCAGAGGTGTTTGGGGCTCCCAAGAGCGACTGCCAGTATCAGTAATTCGACACAACTTAAGGAACTGTTTATTTTGGTTTATTCTGCAATAATGACCAACTGGCTGTACATTAAGCCTTACTTATAGTGCTTTTTCTTTTCTTTTGCATATTGTGATTAATGTCTTGTTGACAGACATTAGTCACAATATGAAAAATAGCAGCTTATATATTATAAAAAATTGTTTTCCGATCTAAATGGGTTTTGAACATCATGAAGGAGTAACTGTTACTTTAACCCTCTGTGGTTCCAATTCCTGATTTACTGATTAGGTTTCAAATCTCATCTTTATCTTAGATTAATGACACCAGTCCTTTTAGCTGCTATTAATTCTACACTGAAAAAAACAAAATAATACTTTGAAACCAACTTAAGATAAAAAAAAAAAAAAAAAATGTATTAGTTTTTCTCAAATTATATTTATGGTTTTGTTCAAACCATAAATTCTGATTATATTAAATTGACCTTAAATTTTGTTAGTAGTGTGGCTCCACACTTAACAGTCTGCTTATTAGTTGTTTATCTATCTATCGATCACATCACTAACTCTGGTGACATCAACAGAAAATAATCCTTAATACTTTGAAACCAACTTAAGATAAAAAAAAAAAAAAAATGTATTAGTTTTTCTCAAATTATATTTATGGTTTTGTTCAAACCATAAATTCTGATTATATTAAATTGACCTTAAATTTTGTTAGTAGTGTGGCTCCACACTTAACAGTCTGCTTATTAGTTGTTTATCTATCTATCGATCACATCACTAACTCTGGTGACATCAACAGAAAATAATCCTTAAATATGATGCCTGCATGTCTTTTGCCAGGGGATCTGCTCATATGACGGAGTTTAATTGTCTAGCATGAGAATGGATGGCGCTGCTTAGTTTAAAATGCAAAGTGTGGACATTATCTGGCCTGAGATTCAAGCACATCCATCACGCTATGCTAATGTAGCCAGTTGGTTAAGATATTCCAATATAAGCCACCCTGGAGATGTAGTGAAATTAACACTGATAGAGAGGGGCGGCACAAACACAGAAGGGTCAAGAGATAGAAAGAGACAGAGCAACAGTAGGGAGACATGATTAGCCCTAAACGCACACACACATACACACACACACACACACACATACACATACACACACTCAATACTAGGCTACTCTGTCCAGTACATCACCTACAAAACACACCCGCCACCAAAAGCTTTGAAGAAAAGACTCTTATATCATAACTCAGTCTCTACTGTATTTTATCAGTCATTCTCGAATTTGCGATCCTTCAAGAGATATACGTCATAAGATATACATCAGGGTTTATGTTAGATAACTGAATGGAAAAACTAAGAAGAAACAGTTATATCAGTAAAAAAAACATTAGTTAACTTTAATTATTTTTCACTTCCAAAAACTGTAAAATTGCATGAAATTTCACATTAGATATCTCTAACAGTAGAGCATGGTGTTAGCAACACCAAGATCATGGGTTCGATTCCCAAGAAAAGCAAGAACTGATCAAATGGAATGCATAAATGTAAATGAAGATCTGTTACCATTTTTATTAGAAGTTATTACAGTTAACCAATTCACAAGTTTTTACCATAGCATTCTTACAGTCGTGTACCATTACAATTCTGACCACATTTTAAAGTGTACATACAGTCAAACTAAACATTATTCAGACACCAGATATAATTTTTGATATTGTTTTACTAGTGGGTGCAAGACACTATAGTTAATTTATGTAAGTGAGGATAGCAGAATAAAGTAAACTGTGACATATTACACCCAAAATTTTTTCATAAAGTGGACTACCAGTAAAATTTACAAAAATTTGGTTCCCAAAATTATTCAGACACTTTGACCTGACTATGTTTTGCTTAAGTGTTATCTGACATTATCAAGCTGAATTTGTTCTGACACAGTTTAACTCTGAGTTCTTGTCATATTTTATTACCATTTTCTAAACTATAGCGAATAAACTGTGATAATGTGTGAAATGTTGAAGGTGTCTGAATAAATTTTGGTTTGACTGTATTTCAGTTGCTCACTTTTACTTGGAACAACCCTACAAAAAGTGTCCGGTTCGCACAGTTATTGTCTAAGTTGGCAGTATATAGAAAAAGGTTCAGTCACATTTGCTGCTGTTCAGTGAATTTTTGGTGACAAAATCTAATAATTTCAGAAGAAATTCACACAACTGGGAATTCTGCATAAAGGCAAAATAATTCACAAAGGGTTGGTCAAGGTAGTTAACTAATAATAATAATGAATTACAATTAATAAAATAAAAATAATGAAATAAAAATGAATAAAACTATATAGACATATAAAAAAAAATCACTAAAACCAAACTAATAATTAAAATAAAAAATATCAAAATAAAATACAATAATAATAATTAAATGAAAAAAAAAAACATGAAATATAAAAATGCTTTTGGCTTTGGTTTGACTCTATTGACAATAGACCTTTTTTGGTCCAAAATTTAACGTGATGCGCCTTGAGCTGTAAAGAAGACCAGGGGCGCGTTTCCCGTACAACTACGTAACTCGCTGATTAACCACCATAGTACGATGCATCGTTGTGGACACGAACTAGCTTGTCACGACTGTTTCCCGAAACCATGGTACCTGTGTCGCAGATCCATCGTTTAAACCACGTTGGTTTGAGCTGTCGTTATGACATTGTTCTACTTCTTCTTCGATCTAATAGCCGACTGGTGCAATGAGCATATACCGCCACCTACAGTAATTTGATTTTATTTTCTCTTTTCTTCGACTCGAATTATGCTTTTGAAATGACGTTACGTAGGAGTGGAGTAATAACGCAACATTAATTTGTTCCGCAATAAATTGTAAACATTCACACACACACACATTTGTAGAGAATATTCTATATTCTAATTCTGTAAAAACAACAAAATCACTCACTTATTTATACATTTTTGTTAATTTATTTGGGTACATTCATTTACTATAAAAATACTGTGATTTGAGTGTTAACACTTAATATAAGTGAAAACCTTTAACATACTGTTTTACCAATATTGTTATATGAGAAATTTGTCTTTATGAATGTTTTAACAAAGATACTCACTTGACAAACTCACCTTTTCTTCGCGCAAACGAAACGAAGGTTGCGTTCCAATCGGCATGATTAATGCTTTCAGAGGGCACTTCGAAGGGAGAATAATTTCGAGGGCCACGCTGCTAAATAGTTTCAAACTGAATTTGTAATAAAATAAATATTTAAAGGCGAATTAGGTAAGACCTAAGCACCACAAGTTTAACTCTTCCAAATCACTCAAAGTGGATGGTGAAATCTTCGAAAGGAATAGGGCATAGGGTCGATAACTCTGAATAGAACACACCCCAAACTAACAACGACCTATGCCTCTAACCATAGGTGAAGACCTGTCGTTCCAACGACACAAGTTTGCGATGCAGTTTTCGAATGTTCGTTTGAACTATGGTTTCGGGAAACACCGAATCATTGAACTATGTTGGTAACGACGGAACTTGCGACCATAGTTGGCTAACGATGCTTTTGGGAAACGCACCCCAGACTGGTAGTTAAAAAGACTGACTACCCGTACTGTACAGCAGCTCCAGTGATGAGAGCTCTGTTTTCTCCCCTGCTCTCCAGAGATCTCTCATCTTCTCCTCAGAGAGCGAGTGGCATCTGTCACGTGACACGCTGCTCTAATTCGTCCCTGGCCTCTACTTCAGTTGCCCGAGATGCAAGGGAAGGCATTATTATCATTATATTAATGTGACATTAATTGCTTTTACTTTTTCACTCCATTAAGTGCGCTCTATCTCTTTGGGAGGCAGGCCAGATGGTTTATCACTCGCAGATGTTGCAAGCACCGTTAATGGCTGAAGACACTGGCCTATAAAACCATTGTGCCAAAGTGTTGAAAACGTTCACAGGGCTAATTGAAAGCTAAATGTGAAGGTAAAGCGCTGAGCGTCCAGCTGTAATGAGCCGGATTATTGATGAGGAGGTGAACACATGTCCATATGTCTGGAAGGAATCACAAGCAGTTTAAATGGACAAATTCAACAAAATGAGTTTTCTGTTAATTATTGACAGACTCTTGTGTTGATGCAAACCTGTATGCTGTTATCTTTCTTTTGTTAAACAGAGAAATCTGGAAGAATCTTTGCACAGCTGTTTTCCACACTAAATGACAGCAGTGGAGCAATCCCTTAGAGTCTTAACCAGAGTTATTATAGTTAACTAAACCTATAAATTAAACCATACAAAAATTGCTACTTGAAATAAAGTAAACTTTAACTGAAATAAAAATGTATAAAAAACCTTAAACTTTAGCTAGTTGCCAAGTTAACATTTCTCATTTTCATATACAGTAGTTTAACTATGTACTAAAATAACTAAAACTCAGATAAAAATGAATAAAAACTACTGTATATATACATATTAAAAACATAAGAAAAAAATAATGAAAATGACAAAGAGCACACTACAAAATTACTAAAGCTTTCCAGCAGGTGTATGAAATGAAGTCCAAAAATATGACACTTTCTAATTTGTTTATGTGAACTGAGCAAAAATGTCAAATGTCACATGAATCAATGTGATTCTCAGGAGCGGAAAATACTTTTATGAAGAGAAATAGCCATTTAATGTGCTATTTAAATTTGTTGGAATTATGTTATACATTTTATTAATCTCTGGAGCAGAGAATTAATAATAAAGAGTAAAGTCAAACTGGCCTGATGACACAGCCCTGCATCTTAACAAAAAAAAAAATCATGCTGAATACAAAACTATTAATAAAACATCCCATCATGATTTGAAACATTTAAAGCAGGCAGGGTTAACCTTACAGTAGGACTCAACACTGATTACTGTCAGACTTTCAGAATCATTCTTCACTTGAATTAAGATGATAATAATTGAATTGTACAGCACAGCCACCTCGGACTTTAGCAGCTCTTTTTACTTTGAGATCTTTTTGAGTTTAAATACAGATTTTAAATCATAGCAAGACATAATTTAGCTATGATACTGTTTTGAAATCAAATCTTTGCATAGCTATGCCAGGAAACACTGGCATCTAGCAATGCCTTGGAAAAAAAAAATCATATACATGAACCAAAATAGGAAATAAAACAGTTATCGAATAAGCATGTGTCCTATCCTGTGTCCTCAACTCCTGAAACATTGGTGTCTCATATTTTAAATCTGTTTGTGGGTGAAAATATTCAGATGTAACCCCCTTTGTAATCATTAACATTTTCATAAGTAACTGTAATTTAACTACACATTTTTTTCTCAGATTAACAGATTACAGTTACATTTATTTTGTAATTAAATTACATAATTTAGTTATATGTAACTAGTTACTACCCAACACTGTATATATATATATATATATATGGGATGAAAATGTAACAAATAGTTGTACTTTAGTTCAGAGGAAGACATCACATCGACGTGGCAGTTTTTCTACTGATTAAGGGATTATGTAAGACTTCTTCACCACACAAATGCTTGTCGAAAGCAAAAATACCACAAAATGCATCATATTTAGTGAGAAAGTGTGACATGCTCAAGCAAAACAGACACTATTTTTGGAATCAGCACCGAAAATTAGTAAGAAACAAGTGTTGAATTTCATTCAGAAAATTTGATTAAGAAAATGTACAAGTAATATTCATGAGCTCAGCGCTCTTTTTGCAGTGAAGTCACAACCTGCACATCTTCCAACTCCACTCCAAAACCAGATCTGTCGAGCACCAAACTGAACAAAAGGCATAACAGTAGTTTAATCATGACAACTCTCTGAAGATTTTAGCATGGTGATGGATATGACAATGTTAATGTATTTGGTTTTGGCGGAATTGCTGCTGCTGTTGGTCATTGCTGTATTTGTAGATTATTGCTGCTGCTGCAAGCAAGTACAGGAACTTGCTACTGCCAATGCATACGGCGATACGGTGCCGTGAGTATTTAAGACATGCTGCTGCTGCACAAATAGCATATAAAATAACCCTTAGCAGATCTATACAGGTGGAGCTGGGGAAGGTGGAGGGTTTCAGAGAACTCTGAAAGCGCGCTGCAGGAATCTCAAGTGAATGCTAGCCAGCCATATAAATGCAAGGCAGTAAGCTCATTGGCTGCATATGCAGCATGAACCAATCAGCTTGTGCCAAGTCGTTTAACTCTCTGAATATCATCAGTTACGTTAACAACCCGTCAGAATACGCCATCTAGAGTTTCATGACTGAACTATATATTTCAAATGACTCACTGTATTGCAAGTGTTCTGAAACCCCGTGATGCTTTGTGTATAAACAGACCTATAGTCTTTATTCAGTGAAAATCTCCCCCTCTGCTGCAGCTCTTAAATCTCATTCTCCATTCGGTGTATTTACAGCTGGCACGTCGTGCTTTGTTACATATGTGAGAATCAGTGTCGTTTGGCATCAGTGACATCAAACCTGGTGTGATGCATCAACGTGCCATTTTCTGAACATGAATACAAATGAGATTTGAGAGCTTCGGTGGAGGGGACGATCATCAGTGAATGACAGCTTATGTTTGTATGGTGTGAATGCATGCATGATATTTTCAGCCCTGTTTTGTGATCTTTTGGGTCTTTTAAGAGCTCAACAGACAAAATGACAAAAACGCTGCTTTAAAAATGATTGCTTTAGGGCAAAAATAGCACATTTTACCTCAGATAATACCTTTATATTGGATCTAAACATTCTCATTTGTTGTTTTGTACATATGATTTGAATGCATCCCCGATTATTCCTGATGAAGTGTCATTCTACACATAATAATTGAAAATGAGGAAGGCTCACTGATCATAGTCATCCTCACTTTGATTGTAATATTACAAGTCATCTGAGACAAAGCAAGACCATTAACAACACATCAGACCCATAAAAACACCAGTGAACTGCTCTTTTACGTGTAGCGACTCCGTCAGTGGACGTATATGAAATACATGTAAGATTTTAATGTTTCTGGCATAAAAAAATCAGTGAGGGATCTCATAATTACAGCAGTTTTAATGATTGCATTGTCTACAGTAATTTCTTGTCTTCATTAATTTCTAATGAGTATTATGTGCAGGGCCTGCACATTAAAATGTTTAAGAGATCAAGCTGCACTGTAAAATATCAGTAATTAAGCAATTAATCAACTGCAAATAACCGAGTGAACTTTTACAGCACTAAGTTATATATATTTCCTACCCAATTGCTAATTTAATTTAGTGTCGCTTATAAAATGGATGTCGCGTAATCAGGAACAAAACTTTAAACTATCTCTCTCACTTTATTACGAAGCACATTATTGAGAAAATAAGAACCTAAAAGGTAATTGCAGTTTTTTGTTAAGCCTTGCATTTTTCTCATACATATACTAGGGCTGCACAATTAATCGAATTTCTAATCACAATTACAATTACGGATGCCACAATTACGTAATATTTCATATAAAATATGGCATGCAGGTGCATCAAACAATGGTATAAACATCATTCAATGTAAATTGTGATAATCGTAATTAATAATCGCAATTACAATTTCAAGGGAATAATCGACAATTATGATTTTTGCCATAATCGTGCAGCCCTAACATATACATTATAAAGTGATGCCTTAAAGGCAAAGATGTGTCTCATAAACACATATCATCTACAGTGCTCATGAAATGCTGCCCAGCCTGGATGAGAGTGCATTTTAAGATTCTAAAAAATAATATTAATGCATGTACGTTTTCAAGATGTTTTTAAGTCTTCTCGTGTTTAATCGATGTGAACAAATGCATTAAACATAACAAAAAGTGGCTCTGAAGAGGAGCTAAATGTCCGAAGAAACTGTTGCATCAGCACCTAGTGCTGCATAATGGAGCGTTTTTCCTAAAGCTGTTTCTGAGCACAACTTAACAACAAACACGATGGAAAACGACAGGACTGATACAGTGCTTTTGTGGGTTTATGTTGTTATGTGCAAATCTTTAGATTAGAGAGAAATCTCTGACAATCCATAATGTAGCATTCACTGTGGCATCAAGTGAATAGTAAATAATGATATTGGACACAGCGATGCTTTTTTCTAAATGCATTTCATTTCTTCTGTGTAGTTGTATGTTATATAGGCAGAGAAAGTCATTCTCAATTAATCATTGCATTAAATTGTGAGAGATGTGCTGTTTTATGATGTCCGGCTGTAACACACTAAAGCATTATGCCTGTTTGCACAAGCCGATTGATAGTTAAAGGTGTTTGAAGCGTTGATATGGGCATTCACGTAAGCCGTCATTACTGAAGCAAAGCAGCCTCTCAATGATCAGCCTCTCATCGACTCAACCTTCATCACCTGTCCACCGTATCGACACACATTGACCGGCGGTGAGTGAGTAGGTTGTTGTACATGGACTACATGCATTAAGGTAAAACATGCAGGACCATATGATGGTACACAAACTTCTTTAATACGTACATGACATACACTGAGCAAACACTGAATGTATTGTTCAATGGCTGACGGGCCCTCGTTTGTTTGACTCGTCAAAATGCTGGACAGATTTGGTGAATATAAAGTGTTTCTATTTAGGCTGGAATTGAAATATCAAGGTTTGGAATACTAAGGTTATTTCACAATGCAGAATGAAAAAAAAGAATTGGTGTAAGATTTACATTAAAGCAATTTTCACTCAGAAATTGCTAGTGATAATTACAAATTAACAGCAAGTAGCACGTTGAATTAAACACACAATCTTTAAGTAGAAAGACTAAATTAGTATTTTCTTGTAAAACTCACTCAAGTGATCGAGAGTGTAGTGGATTGATGCTGATTGTTAAAGTTTTTCAGGTTATTGATTTGAACTCTTTGAAAGATATTCAAAGTTTTGTTTAAGGTACTTACTAGCAAGTAAACGATATTGACGAGCAAAATGGTAACACTTTACAATAAGGTTCCATTAGTTAGTGTTAGTTCATGTATTAACTAACATGAACAAACAATGAACAGTACATTTATTACAGTATTTATTAATCTTTGTTAATGTTAGTTAATGAAAATAAAGTTGTTCAGTGTTAGTTCATGTTAGTTCACAGTGCATTAACTAATGTTAACAAGCACAACTTTTAATTTTAATAATTAATTAGTCAATGTTGCAATTAACATGAACTAAGATTAATAAATGCTGTAGAAATATTGTTAATTCTTAGTTCATGTTAACTAATGAACCTTATTGTAAAGTGTTACCAGCAGAATTGTATGTAACTGTGAAATCATATTACTTTTGAATGGACTTTCTAGTCTAGACACACTTTCTGCTATTGTTTTGATGTTTTCTGCACAAATCTTTGTTGATTCTTTCCAATGACAGTATTACTGTGATATTATAATCTATTGGACACAAACTTGTAAAAGAAAACAGTAGATGATCATTTAAACAATCCAAATACAGGTGTGAAGGCTTTTAGTTTTGTTTTATCATCCATTCTTGAGAGGAACTTATCAAGTTTTCTTCAGATGTCCATGCCATTAAACCAGGCAGTTTATAACTGCTATGAACATGTAACGTTTCATTTATTTAAATTAACCTGCTTAGCAAGATTCTTTACAGTAGTTGACCTGAACGAAAGAACAAACTAGCCACAGAAGTGTCCAGCAACAGCAACACTGAGCATGCAACACATATTTGTGCTGTGCTATGAATTGTGTTTCAGGTCATCAGTTTTATCGTTCTCTGCTCTCTTCTCTCAGGAAAGAGGCGTGAAAGCAAACAGAGGAACACACACACAGGTCAGGTGATTACCAGTGTGAGGTCAGGGATAGGTTTTCCCCTGGCAGCCTCCTCTGTAGTGTACGGAGAGAAAAACTCTTTGAGAATCCCAGCTGTGGCTTTCTCTGCTCTGCCCTATTTACAGTGGCTATACCATTCTCTCTCTGTGTTATCAGCACAGAGGCAGAAGAAATGTGGTAATGATATTTAGCCTGCTATGGTTTGACTGATGAGAAGAGCTTAGATTGAACCAGAGTTATGCATTTTCTCAAGAGAACATGAGAGGTGCTTGTGTGTGCAAAACTCACCACCATAGTACCATAGTCCTCAGAGTGGTTACTAGGGTGACCTGGCTGGTTGCCAGGGTGTTCTGGGTGGTTGGTAGGGTGATCTGCCCTGCTGAAAAATCCACCACAAACCAGCATGAATTCCATGCTGTTCCAAGCTGGTTTATGCAGGTTAGTGCTGGTCCAGGTTGGTTAATACTGATGTGGTGCTGGTCTAGCTGTTAGACCAGCATATTCATGCTGTTCTCAAGTAAAATGGAGCTGTTAAAACTAGTTCCCCAGCATGGTATTGCGGGGTTGAGTGTGAGTAGGCCAGCTGTCTGTATGCAAACAGTGTTTTGGGAACAACCAGAATTTTTGCTGGCATATTTCTATATTTAACAGATTAATGATGTTAAGGGAAACAAATAAAGTTAAAACATATGATTTATGCATTACATGATAATAACTGTAATTTATGTTGCTCCCTCTGTTGAAAATAGTAGAACTGAACATTTTAATCGTTTTAGTTATGATTGCATTATTAATCAATGCTATTCAAAGTTTTGAATCACAAAGAAAAACAATTCTAACTGGTAAAACGTTTCAAAGCATCAAAATATCAACAAAGAGACATGACAACCAAGAAAAATGCCAAATAAACACATAATCCAGCAGTTTGTGCAGTAACATGGGTTATGAGAATAGCTATTTTAATAGTACAGTTAAAAATAACTAAAAAGTCATACTCATTTGTCAAAATCCAACTGTCAGTCACTGATTCCAAAAAAAGTGCATGTTGTAACATTTAAGTATGTCATTGAAATATTGTTGACAATAGTGAAAGCATGCACTTTCAACAATTGCTGAAAGAAAATTAATTTAAACAAAGTCAATGGCCAAGTGCACAGCGAAAGGTACACTAATTACCACAATGGATACAAACTTCAACAAAAGTTTTTAAAGAATTAAAGGCAAACTGGTTTGTAATAAATGAAGATTGTAATTCTGTATTTGGAGTTGTTTAAGCATTATCTGGTGAGATATCATTGATTTTATTTGCAGTTGATTTCATCTAAGGCTGTGTAGCTGTAAGTCAGTTGTAGCTGTATTTCTGCTCATCTCTTGTCTTTTTTCTGTTCTTGTTGTTCCTCTCATCTTCAGTGATTCTGCTTGAAGACAGAACAGTTAGCATGCTTTGCTCAAACTTTCTCCATAGCATTAGAACTGGTACACCGTTGTCGCTTGTGAAATGAAATGATGGCGCCGTGGGTGCAAATTTACAGATTAAGGGGCGGTGATATTATAATGAGATCCCTTTGCCACATCACCAAGGGAGTGAAATCAGATGCGCTCGTTTTCTCAGACGCTTGCAGAAAAAGGCTTACCAAAACAATGTGACTGGGTTCATCTTTTTCAGGTTTCCTTGGTTGGTAGATGCACCGGGGACCTGATTATAGCACTCACAACCTGGAAAAGTCAGATTTTCATGATATGTCACCTTTAACTACAACACTGTTTCTGTGTTTCTTTTACTCTCCATATAATGTGACTATATGAAAACTGAGCAGTGTTTGTTTATCAGTTTATCAGCAGATTTTATACCATTAAGCATGTAACCAGCAACATGCATTTTTCTTTATTAAATACTTTATTCAAATTAATTTGGAAAATTGTCTTGGTCTTTAACTACAAACACACATAAAGAAGCGTGACATACATACACATACGCAAGTTTTGTTGGAATCATACCAACACACAAAAAACAACATATGCTGGTCCACCACCACATCAGCATCCCATGCTAAGATCGAGCAAACCAGCATCCCATGCTGGGGACCAACAAACCAGCATTCCATATTGGAGACCAGCAAACCAGTAACCAGCATCCCATGCTGGTCCCAGCATGCAAAACATACCTAATGCTGGTGACCACCAATGCTGGATTTTTCAGCAAGGTGGGTGGTTGATAGGGTAAACTTAAGCCCCGTTCACACTAGCAGCGACTTTTGTCAGGGGTTGGCGATGAGGTTGCTAGTGGGCGTTCTCAATACTGGTTGCCTTGACAGCGAATCAGGTTTCTTGCCGCCAAGTACAAACATTTTGGAGGCAAAAGACTAAATATAATCTAAATCTAAATTAAATCCACATACAAACAAAAATGAATGAGGAAAAGGGCCTATTTCTTCGATTGCGTATGTTTATCTACTGCGCGAGAGGAGAACGATCACATGAGCTCTATCGTCTTCTTTCCTATTGGCTGTCACTCCTGAAAGTCGCTTTTCATTTGCATAAAGTTGAAGGATTCTGAACTTTGTTGCATCGCTGGACACGCCCCATCCGGTCGCCAACGGCCGCTGTCGCTCGTGTTGCCAGAAATCGCGATGTAGGGTATTCTGGGTGATTTCTATGTGATCTGGTGGTTTGTTGGGTGTTCTGGGTGGTTGGTAGGGTGATCTGGGTGCTTTCTATGTGATCTGGTGGTTTGTTGGGTGTTCTGGGTGGTTGGTAGGGTGATCTGGTGGTTTGCAGGGTGTTCTGGGTGGTTTCTATGGTGATGTTGTGGTTTGTATGGTGTTTTAGGTGGTTTGAAAGGGTGATCTGGGTGCTTTGTTGGGTGGTCTGGTGGTTGATAGGGTACACTTGGTGGTTGGTAGAGTGTTCAGAGTGATTGATAGGGTAGTTCAGGGTGGTTTGTAGTGTAATTTGAATAATTTCTAGGTCTTTTCTTTGTGTCTTGTTTGTCTCTAGTTGTGAGTTATCTGGACTCAAGGTCCTGTCCTCGCTCCACTGTCCTCATCACATCTTCTGCCGTGTGAATGCTGATGTCATGGATTCCTGGTGACTGAGGTAGATAAAGTGTAAACCTCTGCCATTTGTAACTCTTGACAGCTATCCGCTCTTCTCACTATCTCCCAGGGTGAGCTCTAGTGGGCTTTAATTGGAGGGTTAAGAAGAAATCGACAAAGTTAACACGAGTTGTAGTCTGACAAATGAAGTGGTGTGGAGCTGCTGGCTACAGTTACCTCTCAGACAGTGTGATATGATGGAGCCTTGCCACATATCCCAGAGTTCAGCCTGCACCCAATGCTACTGACAGGCAGAGGAGCTATGAGATCAAATTGCCAAACGAGGTGGAGTTCTGAAATGTTATACTCTAGTTGGGTAGATTCTCACTGGTTGGTTGGTCTGTGAGATTGTTTAAGGTCATAGTGCCCTCAGCTGTGATCATTATGTTCTTTGATGTGTGACTTTGAATTGGCTGCTCTCGACAGGATATTTAATTGCAATTTGAATTGGAAAAGACATTTACATTAAAGCATAAACAATTGTATCAGTACTTTTGATTATTCATACTTATTTCTTGGGTCTATATTTCCCAACTGATTAAATATATCGCTGCATGTTAAAATACAGCCACAATAATAATGTGGTCTGAACTTAATTTAACTCACAAACACAATATCTGACTAAACACATTGAATACAGTGAGCAATCATTCACAGCATCGGGAGGAAAAAGTAAGTGAACCCTTGAATTAGTAACATGTAGTTCCTCCTTCTGTTGAGTGTTTCAGTATTTCTGGGTTTTTAAGGGAGAAAACACATTGTCTTGTTGCATCACCCAACCTCTCTAAAGCGCCAAGTCATGAACAATGTCTTGATACACATTTGAGTTCATTCTTATCTCAGTGATTGCAAAGTTTCCACTGTACATTTTCCCAAAAACGCTGTGGAACATCCAGGTGGTTTTGGGCAAACATAGGACATGCCTCAATACATTTGTTAGACTTCAGTGATTTCCAATTTAAGACCATTTAAACCATCTCAAACTGGCAAACCAGTGCTTCCACCATGAAATTAAAAATATTTGATTAAATACAATTAAAAACTAAATATATTTCCGTAAATGTAATTTCAAACATTGATAATTATCATCCAAAGTTTCTGGAAATACTCATGTGTTGTGTGCATGATGACATGTTTATAGTAAAAAAACAGACTGTATTGTACAGTATACCTAAACTAACAGCAGTTAAATGATTTTCCTCCATTTTAATTCTACTTTCTTAAATTCAGATTTGAATGATTATTCCACACCTGTTTGCTGCATTCATTCAATTTCATCTGCCATTTAAAAGTTTTCCAAGTATACCTGCACACCATTTCAAGATCACTTGCAATTTATGGATTTCGCATCCGGAAGACTGGTGTGCGCACATTTTTTTGTGTGTACGTTCGAGTCACATGTGCGCACATTTGATAAAGGGTCTTGGATCAAATGTAGGACTGTTTATATGCAACATTTTATACATGAGGCCTCAGATAACTCGAACAAAGGTTCTATTAATATTACTGGAAGAACGTTTGTCTATAACCCTTCCAAAACGTTACAGCACATTAAAGGAGGCTGGAAATTGAAAGGAGCGCAGACGATACCACGCCGCACACAAAGCATTTCCCTGATGGGTACGGCTGTCGCTCAGTCCTCTAGCGCGGCTGATAGTTAAGATTTAAGATGATGAAGCACCGACTTTCAAGTTGATGCGTTGCGTGGCCAGAAGGCCTCCGTGGCGCGGCTGCGGACAGCTGTCAGGTGAGCGAGCTGAATGTGTCATGTGCGCTCATTTGCCAGTGTCACGAGCATATTGTTCATAAGGCAGTGTCCGCTACCATTGTCTCAACTCATTTATTTCAGTCAAGGTCCACAGATATAAATAAAAGGAAATGTTACTGGAGCATTTTAACTGCATGGCCAGCCTTGAGCGCTGTAATGCAGCCACGTATCATCAAGAGTGCTGAATCTCCCTCTGTCACTGAATGTGACGTGCAGCTCCTTCAAATGCTCACGATACGTCTAATTCTCACCCATGAATATAGCGATTAGACCGGTAGATCGGTCAGACCCGTTCAGCTGGCCATTTTGAGATTATCCGCACTGTGGTTGATCAACAGAATGTAGTTTTTAACTCTATTAACGGCCTCACCACTGGATTATTAACTATTCCTGTTTTGTTGTCATTCTGAGTAAATTTCATTTCAGCTATTTTGTCTGTTTTGCTGTTATTATTTCTACATACCAGCATTATGCACTATTCACTATCAGCACCAACCACTGAAAAAAAACAAAAAAAAAAACACATGGGTCAACCACAAGTAATGACAAAATAAATAGAAAATAGATAAATAAATGTAGGCGTTTCTGTATCTGTGTGATCCAAAGTAACTTACAGCTCTATTGTTGTGGCTTTTTTCAGCATTTGTGTGTGTGTGTATTTTAGTGCATGATAATGAAATGCACATGCAAATATCAGGCTCATGCAGTGTTATTTTAGTATTGATTTAGCATTGATATGCAATAGACATACTATAGACATACTACAGTGCCTTGCGAAAGTATTCATACCCCTTCATTTTTTTCCCCACATTTTGTTACGTTGCTGCCTTATGTTGAAATGCTTTCAATTATTATTATTTTTCCACATCAATCTACACTCTATACACCATAATGACAAAGCAAAAAACAGGTTTTTACCATCTTTGCAAATTTGTTAAAAATAAAAAACCTTAAATGATTACATTGCATAAGTATTCATTTTCTGGGACTTAGCTCAGCAGCATTCATATCGCTTGTAGATGTTCCTACACTTCGAGTGAAGTT
The DNA here is from genome assembly GCF_001515605.1 of Sinocyclocheilus anshuiensis. NCBI lineage: Eukaryota > Metazoa > Chordata > Actinopteri > Cypriniformes > Cyprinidae > Sinocyclocheilus > Sinocyclocheilus anshuiensis. The sequence goes on from NW_015557150.1 coordinate 533,010, forward strand.
AATCTGTGGCAAATTCGTTTGAATGTGAATGATTTGGAAAGGCACACACCTCTGAATAAAAGGTCTAACAGCTGAAAATGTTGCCCTGAGGTCAAAAGAACTGCCTGTAGAGCTCAAAAACAGGGTTGCATCAAGCCACACATCTGCAGAAGAGTTCAGAAAAAAACATTCTGCTGCATTGAAGGTTCGCAGAAGCATGTAGTCTCCATTACTCTTAGTGGAAGGAGTTTGAAACAACCAGGACTCTTCTTAGAGCTGGCCTCCTGGCCAAACTGAGCAATCGATGTAGAAGGGCTTTGGTTAGAGTGGTGAACAAGAAGCTGATGGCCACTCTAGTTAAGCTCTATGATCATATGTGGAGATAGTAGAAACCTACAGAAGGACAAACATCACTGCAACACTCCACCGATCCGGTCTTTAAAGTAGTTTAACATAAGGCAGCAACATAACAAAACGTGAAAAAAATGAAGGGGTGTGAATACTTTCACAAGGCACTGTACCTACACACAACCACAAACTTATTAACTTGGTTCAAATTTGTTTTTGTCTATAAATTAAAAGTCCTTGCAAAATCTTGGTGTTCTCTGGAGATGCTGGCGTTATGATCTACCAGCTGAGAAACAGGAACTGTGGTAAATGTTTGTTTGCAATGATATATATATATATATATATATATATCAGCGTACCATAGTATAACCATCTAATAACGTTACTTTATCATGGTACCACCACGGTATTTTTGTATAATCTAGCTCAGTGCTTCTCAGCCGGTGGGTCGTGACTTAAAAATGTGTCTCAGATCTGTTCTGATGGCACACAGACAGCAGGGATAAAACAATAATAAATCAGAATAATAAACAGCAAATAACCATATAATCATGTATACCCGTAATTATGATAGCGACAGAAATTTTTTAAAGAGAGAAACACTTCCCATAGCTTTAGATGTTGGTGTGAAAGCTTGTTTCTAATCAAATAAATTCATCTGCCACACTGATTTTTTTTACAAAAAATGGTCATATTAAGGACATGTTTGTCATTTCAGTATGATAAACAGTGTTGTGTTGGACCTGCACTGTTTGACAGCGCTGATCACTTTTGCAATTCAACAAGTGCTCTACAGATGGAGCTCTTCTTCTCATTAAAGCATATTAAGGCTTCATCACTACAGTAAGTAAGTGAGCACCTGAGCAGGTGAAGTGAAATGCATTAAATGCGTGACTGGTTGGCGTGACCCTCTGCATGCAGCGGATGGTGAAAACGGTGGCGTTATAAATAGGGCTCTTTTCTCCTTTACTTAACAGACTGCACAGCATCAAATGTGTCAGTGGGAAAAGTACAGTTGTCTGTGTCCCCTGAAGCACAATGACTTAATTTAGCTGTCCATGGAAATCTAATTACAATAATGCACAGAGAGGATCATTCAGTGCTGCTTCACAGGTGCTTCGCTCACCTCAGAGGGAAGACGTCACAAACACACGGACACACCTGACCTGGAAACACCTCACTCTCATCAGGAGAAAAATCACAGCACATAGTTGCACACCTTTTGCTATGTAATATCATTGCCATTAAATGAACAGTTCACATGCCATGAACCAATGCTGTCTGACATCAGTGTCGTCAAACCAGGTGTAATGCTGAAGAAACAAACTCAAGTCAAGCATCACTATAACTATCGTTCATTAATGATGTGAGCAAACCTCTAACAAACTTACATCGCATGGAAAACTCTACTCATGTTATTATAATTATTGTAAACGTGTAAAAGGTCTTTTGGTTCCTGCTCATCTTGTGCAATGACAAAAAGTTGTTTTGGGGGTAAGCTGATTGAATATTATTTTTTAAATGTTGCAGATTGGTATAGCTAATTTTATGACATTTTCTATGATTTTGAGTTTTGTTAAAGGCGATTAAATCAATATTTTTCTGAATAACTGTTGAATAAGTGGAGGGATTGGGGTTTGACAGAATGCCACAACTATGAGGATGTGCTTTCTGTAGATTTCAGCGATGTAGAAAATTATCCATATTGATGCGACATTGTACTGAACTGAACTGAGTCAACACTGGACTGAATTGATCTGAATAATGCCACTATTGTCTTCTGTAGAGCTGCTTTATAGCTGAAATTCAGTTTTTTCATAAATGATGAATTTTACAACATTAAAAGTCTTGTTTACTAACATGACGCTTCTTTGAAACTATCTGTATTGTGTAATGCACTTTAGGAATAAATGTGATTTGACAGCACAGCTTCAATAGTGTAATAAAGCTGTACTAACACTGTAGTTAAACTAACCACAGCAAAAATAACTTATAAAGTGCTAAAAGTGACTTTATGACACCTGCTTCAGTTGCTGAAGAGGTTATTTTGAACAATTATGCCCTTAAATATTATTCAGAAATAGACACATTTTTAGAAGCTATTGCCCCTGTGTCTGCACTATCACTACAGAGTGATTTTAATCATGTATTTGCATGTAAACTGTGCTGGAGCCATATTCTGTGAATTCACCTGCACTAGCGTGTCATTGTCCGCTGCCTCTCTTGTCTCAGGGCATGTGAACCCACCGCCACTTCATGAAAATGTGTTTGGATTCACTTTGTTGGTCTAATTGATATTTTGTGAGAAATCTATGCGCCAGACATTCTCGATTAGCCGTGTGGTGACAGTGCTAATTCTCTTGAAATGCCTCCCAAAAAGCCTGCCAATATGAGCACTTTACCAGCGCACATTCATTAGAGCAACGCCGCGGCTGTAAGCAGGCGTATTGATCAGCGCGTGAATGCCATGACGCTTTTCTTTGTGTCTTTGTGTCGTGCCGTGGCAGACTGATATTGTGAAAGACACTTTACTGCATTACAGCCTTTTACATCGTGCAGAAGCTCCCCGGTGTCGAGCTGTTTTTCTCCTTTGCCGTTGTAAAAGCGAGTTGACTGATGCACTCGTGATCAGAGCCCTGACGGGACTGTCTGCGTCTCGGGTTAGGAGTCCTGCAACAATGCCTGATATTCAAACAATCTAACAAAGGAAAAACGCTGTAATTATGGTCAATAATTAAGGTCATCTATTTGTATCAAATTAATCTTTGCAAACATGTATGTTGTCTTGGTTTCACCATAACAGCATTAGGCACCACAGCTGAATATTGGGTAAAATGTTAACTAAAATATCACCAAACTTCCGCAGCTGATTAATTAAAGTACATTGAGACGATTGTTTTGCATTACAGGTTTTCTGAAATGTTGTTTACGTATGCAAATGATGCATTATCTAATTAAATATTCACAAATTTTCATAAATTCTTAACGGAATTGTATGAAAATTGTTTAATTTTGTTGACGTATTTTCCAGAGGGGATTTTGGATTTCTCTTTTTTATCACTCCATAAATCAGAAGATACTGTCAACAGACAGAGAAAAACACCATGTTAATAAAATAAAATGTTATATAAACCACTGTTATATGAATACATTCCTCTGTAAATACCTTCAGAATATAGATTCCATAGCAGAATATGAGCTATGGTTTATGAGCTGTTTTCCTTGTGGGGCCTGAATTTTTTTGTGGGGACATTTGGTCCTCACGATGTAGGTTAAATCAATGCACACACACACACACACACACACACACACACGCACAGACACACACACACACACACACACACACACACACACATATGCACGCACACAATCTGTGTGTTTCTGTGTGCCAGATGACCCAGATGTTGCCCGTGTGCTATATTGACCAAAATAATACTTTTCTGGGGGATAATTGAATAATTGGCTCACCGATTCATTCAAAAACAGATTCATTCAGGACAGAAACACGCAGTGTTGCTCAGCTCTGGCTTTTGTTTGGAACTATTTCATTTGCAAAACAGGAAAAGACAAAATGTCTCTAAAATGTAACTCACTCTGTTGAACTGCTGTATGAAATTAATTTAACATTTGCGATCACGCACAGGTGCTGATTCCTGTGGTGATATTACTTAACTATATCATATAAAGATACAAAAAATAAAAAACTCACATAGGGATATTTTTCTTTCTTTAGGAATTATAGAGGCATTCTAACTGCATTCTAATGGGCTTCATCATGCAATGAATGCTTTTGGACTCTCAAGACGGGTTTTTTTTTTTTTTCCAAACTTGATAATGTCAGCTGGCGTGAATCAGAACAGGGTGATCATTTCTGAATGAACGCAGCAGCACAATAACGTTATGTCAGGGGAATGTCTTTAAACTCTAATCAAGGAAATATCACACCTTATTATATTGTCTGCTTTTTAAAGAACGTCAGAAGATGCGCTTGAAACATTTTGTGCGCAGCTCGTTAATACTGAGCTCCGATTGGCCAATCGCCGTTATTTCGTTTATAAATTATTATACGTAGAGAATATTCATATTTAATTTGCACGATAAGTTTTAGGCTTAATCTAAAGGGGATGATGAGGGGGATGTTGGTTGCTTTTTGTCATTTTTTTCAACAAGAGGGATGCCATCACCCCCGTATCCCCCTCAATTCGAGTCCTGAGTAGGCTATATGCCTATTCAAGCTTCCAGCGCTGATCTGACTGAGGAGGAGGATACTGGTGAGGAAGAATATGAATCTCATCTATACCGCCGCCTATTTATGAAAGTTCCGAATGACTGATGTAGACGCGCGCTGGTTTATTTACTGCGTGTTTTGCACTGATCTCATAACACTGTAAATTACCCGCCGGTCAAGGCTCCTTTCTCAAGCGCGAGACGACATAAACTCTATGATCTATAAGACATTTAATCCCAGAATCACATATGATCTGTGCATTTCCATACATCAAGCTTTAAAGGTCATATTTTAAATACAAATCACATTTAGGAATATAAACGTGTGAATTATGACTGCTCATATGTATGATAGTGCATGCTATATGATCTACTGACCAAAAGTTTGTGGTGCAGATCATTTTTTGTGCCTCAATCAATCTACTAAGTAAATAATATTAACCTTACTTTTATAAAAAATACATAAATCATATTAGTTTTATTATAATGAACTGAATGCCAATGATATTTAAGTATCATTGAGAAACTATTCTATTTTTTGTTAATATTTTAATTTAAATAAGTTTTCTTTTTATTTTTATTTTTTTCTGTTTTAATTTTTGTTTTAATTTTGTTATTTTTATTATTTTTGTTCTCTTTAAAATGTTATTATTATTAATTTTCATTTCAGTTTTAGTTCTTTTAGTACATCAAGTTTACGGTGATCAAAATAAGAAATGTTCCCTTTTAAATTATCTGTATTGACAGATAGACAGACAGACAGACAGACATACAGACAGACGGACGGACGGACGGACGGACGGACAGACGGACAGAGAGACAGACAGACAGACAGACAGACAGAGAGACAGACAGACAGAGAGACAGACAGAGAGACAGACAGACAGACAGAGAGACAGACAGACAGAGAGACAGACAGAGAGACAGACAGACAGACAGAGAGACAGACAGACAGAGAGACAGACAGAGAGACAGACAGACAGACAGAGAGACAGACAGACAGAGAGACAGACAGAGAGACAGACAGACAGACAGAGAGACAGACAGACAGAGAGACAGACAGAGAGACAGACAGACAGACAGAGAGACAGACAGACAGAGAGACAGACAGAGAGACAGACAGACAGACAGAGAGACAGACAGACAGAGAGACAGACAGAGAGACAGACAGACAGACAGAGAGACAGACAGACAGAGAGACAGACAGAGAGACAGACAGACAGACAGAGAGACAGACAGACAGAGAGACAGACAGAGAGACAGACAGACAGACAGAGAGACAGACAGACAGAGAGACAGACAGAGAGACAGACAGACAGACAGAGAGACAGACAGACAGAGAGACAGACAGAGAGACAGACAGACAGACAGACAGACAGACAGACGGACAGACGGACATACGGACGGACGGACGGACAGACAGAGAGAGAGACAGACAGCGAGGGTTTGTGGGTCATCTGTAGGTTCCCTCGAGAGCGTCTGCTGGGAGAAAGATCTTCACTGTAATGGCAAACAAGAGCATTTCTTTTAAGGCCAGTGGAGATTTCTAACCTTTGCTTGACATGCAGAAAAGGTCGAGTCCATCCCATCCCAGAGCAACACATGCACCTTCACTAAAACACACCATCAGCTGCTCACGGTCTGTCTGCGCTCGCGCCCATGACACAATGCCATTAAGTTTAGCCACTAATTTCCAGAAATGGGTCACAAAATAGATGGTCAGTGAAATGAGCTGCCAATCCTTCAGAAAATGAAATATATGAGTCATTTTAGTCTTTATTTAGTATTTATCTAGAATGAGGTTTGCAATTTCTCAGAACATTCTAACAAGGTTCTCTCAAAGTTATGAACAAATGTCCTTTCAATAACATCATTAGAATGTTCGGTCAAAGTTATCTTGTCTTTAATAATGTTCTGAAAATGTTATCATAAAAAAAGTTATTTATACATTGTTCATGGATTTTTTTTTGGTCTGAAACATCATAGTTGGACTTTCTTCTGATGTGTTTGAATGTTACTACTTGTTTCAGAACATTCAAAAGTAACGTTCCCATAAAGTTTGCAAAGTTATAAAATGGAATGTTCGTGTAACGTGCACATAACCAAGAAAAAAAATAAAATAATTCTAAAACATTTCAAAAACTGACTGTTCATGGGAATGTAGGCAAAACATTCTTAACACATATTTTTGTTAGCTGGGCTGAAACATTAAGCAATTAACATTAAACAGACATCAAAACTAAACTGACAATTTATTAGACAAAATAAGATAACTGTGAGATGGGTAATAGGGTTGCAAGTAACATGGTTGCCAGTTCCACCTGTATTAAGATCAGTAAGTGCTAAATAATTAAAGCAATGATAGTAAAAAGTAAAGTAACACACTCTAAGAAATGCTGGGTTCAGCATTTTTTAGAGTGTAATATTGTATGATTTGCAATGTTGTATACAGTAAAGATCGAGACAGACAGTAGCAACATTTTAGAACAGTTTATATAACATATATCTTATAGTCCTCAGTTTTTAATATAAAAGTGTAATTTAGTCATGAATAAATTGTAAAACTGTTATGTGGAGTCTTGTAAATTATAAATTAAAAACAATGCTGCAATACTGCAAGACACAAAATACACTGTGAACCTGCTGGTTAACAATCATCACCAGATGAAGTTTTCTGATCTGTTTCTCAAGTCAAATATCTCACTTTAAAATAAGAACGCAGCTGGAAAGTGTTAAACACCTGCGTTTTATATTCAACAAGCAGAAACAGAGCCAGAGAGCAGTGAGAAACGCGCTTGACCAGGAGAAGCTCCGAGACGAGAGCCTGTTGAAAGATGAAGCCTTTTATTTGATTTCTGAAGCTGCGGCTCCCGTGGGATTTCTGCACGCTCCGCTTCAGTCCTGAGTGTAATTTTAGCTCTTCCTTTAAACTGCAGCTCAGTTCTTCCCTCGGCCAGCAGCGCTGAGAGTAATGGAGAAGTGTTAGGACGGATACGAGGCCTTGAACACGTACTGATGGGGATTCACGCTTTGATGAATGCAAATCCATCCACCAAACACACCGTCAACGTGATGCAACACGGCATGCTGGGAAAACCAGCTTTGACTACATCAAACAACCTGGGCCGAGATCAAAATATTCATCCTGATAACATTGTATTTCCAACAATAGATATTAATGCTGTAGTTATTAGTGTTAATAACACTGAGGGTCTCTTTTAACCCCTAGTATAAGGCAACGTCCTAAATGAAATGCAATTTAAAAAGAGTTTATAAATAACATTTTGATAGTCCAAGCATAAAAATACAAAGCACAGGAAATGTGTAAACAGTCTATGTTGTGGTGTTATGTTTATAGGCCATCTTTTTTGAGGCTATGAAATATAATATATATATAATTTTTTTTTAATTATATCAATTAAAATGTCTTTATATCAAATATATAAAAAAATGATGGAAAAACATAACATTATTAAATAGTGCTTTATAAAACTAATGCACAAATCGATATATATTAATATATATATTATCATGAGATCTTACCTGAAATGTCCTCCATCCTTAATGAAAATTTTTTTTTGTTATATACAACATTCCACATCAAAAATATCTGGTATATATGATAGTTATTCTGGCAGTATGTTTGTGAGAGGAAATGAACAGAAGTCTATCAGTGCTTTGAGAGTACGCCTTTGTTATTTTTCATTTTTGACATAAAAAAGAAAGTGACACAGGTGTTTGTTAAATGAACAATATTATTGTACAGCACAGCGTGGCCAAAGTGATATAATATACACAATGAATATCTTGAGGAGAAACACAAAAGCCTTCGTCATTTTGAACATTGAGGGACCAATTCTGACCCTGACATGCTGCGGTAGAAGCAAATAAATAACTGACAGCATTTACAGATATGCATCTTTTCCTTCCTAAACAGTGAACGGAGAGGCACAAATCAACATTCATGTCACTCACACATTAATGTGCTTTTGGGTAGATGATGAATGTGACCAAGTGTCCCATTGTCAAAAAAAGTAGTAAAAAAGCACCTAAATCTGTGCACCGAACAGAACGTGGTTAGAGTGTAGTGTGCCTTGGTGGTTAGTGTGGTATGTGAGAAGTTATTCTAGTTATTTAGCGATACCAGAAGTTGTGTTACTGTCCACATGACAGGAACAGGCTAAATAAAGGGCTGTATTTACAGAATGTCCAGACATGGATGAATGATGAGGTAGCTACGTGAATGTTGCATATATGTTCATTACCATATGTTCATCTCAGTGCAGTACTAGCAGATGTTCATAAAGCATTGCGGTACTATTGCGTTATGTTATGAATTGTGTTCTGGCCTATTCAGAACTCAGTGACGTGTGAATTCGCATTTGCGTGCTGTAGCTTGAAGCATCTGCGTTCATGTCATTCAGATGTGCGCTGCTTTGGCATGATTTCAGTCAGAATTGATCCCTAATGTGAATCCACACAGTTGCGCCGCTGCATATAAAATTAATTCCTGTATTATCTTCTCTCTCACTATCTCGTCTGGTCGGCTCGAGACTGTGGCGGGTTCAAGTTTTCTGCGAAGAGTCTCGCCATTAGGAAGCCAATGAGAGCCTTCAGGAATGCAGAGAGAGATTCGACCTTGGGTGCGTTTCCCAAACATGACAAAACTCGCTGCTTAACCACCGTAGTGCAATGCAACTAACTAGTCACAACTGTTTCCCAAAACCGTAGTAGCATGTTCGCACTTCCGTCGCTGATGACAAAATAGGCCTGTCGTTAATGACGTCACACACATACGGTGGAGTAATAACGACTGCTAATTAATCAATTCAAGATTGCAAATAAGATGTGTTCACATTTACTGTTGCTCGGTAAAAATTTCACAGGCGAAATCCAGTCAGTCCAATCGGAATCTGTGTTATCGAGAGTTTTGCACAATCATGCAGATTTTGTTCACGTGAATTCACCATGCAACAGGCTTGAAAGTGCTTCAAACATCTCTACATTTTTTGCTAATTTTATTAATGTGACCGTACCTTTAATGTCCGATTATTATAGTTAATTTACACGAACAACAGAAAGCCATTTGTTTTTTAAAATCGCATTAATATGCGCTATGTAATTGGTTTATTCAGTCAGGACTAGTTAACTATTTGTGATCTCCCATCATTTTGCTTTATTTGATGTTTGATTCAAACACGTCATACTCTGGGATTCGCTTACACTTTTACTTACATGCACGCTCTTCAAAAACGCAGCTGATTTTTGACACACCAAAATATATAGATTGAAATGTATACAGTGCTGCAACCATGACGTCAAAACCCGGAAGAGTAATATGCCACAGGTTCCCTCCAGATTCTCCTATGGGGTTTACGTCGTAGAACAAAATGTCCAAGTATCATGAACTGAAAAAACCCATCGAAAAATCTCAGTTGATTTAGTAGATCACTCTAAATTGTAATGTAGATGCATGCATTTTCTGTAAAGCTGCTTTGTAGCAATGTATATTTGACAAAATTTGAATTGAAAATTTAAATGCAATGAAGGCTATAGAATGTACTGCATGTTATCTTGCTTAATGTGCAAATTGAGCATGATCTATTTAAGTCCACGTCATTCCAACAAGACGCTTATAACCGCAGGTCGAAAGTTGTACTTCCAACCACACAAGCTTGAGAATTGCTAAACTACTGTATGTTAGTGACCATAGTTGCTTTTGGGAAACGCACCCCAGGACACAATCAAACCCTGTGATCCTTCAGTCACAGCATTGAATCCAGACAGCCCACAGTTCACTTCAAGTAAATGACATCAGTAGTGTACGCCGACGTCCCAGTCCACGCAATCACACTGCTGCCGTTCTCAGAGCTAATGCTTCTCGGGATATTCCTAATGGATATCTTGGACTAATAGCCGTACAACGGTCTGCTGTCAAGCGGATCTAAGGGTAATAAGCTGTTTATAGGGACGGCGAGTTCGAAGGCCATTTTCAAAGTGATGCTATTGTGTCAACATGAGGTCAAACACCTCTCCTGTTCAATCTGCTGTCGTCTTCCAAGACCTAAAAATAAAGCTGGTGATAAAGACCCGCACCTGCCGCCCACCTTCATTCAGATACATGGCTATAAAAGCAGATGATGACGGGCACCTCGTTTCCTCAGCCGGTGGCTTAACAAGCCCAAAATAGGCCGTTTAACATACGGGCATCTGATTGTTTGAACACGGAGAGTCCTGGACTTCTGCCACGCGTCGTAAATCCTTTGAAACCTCGTCCCCTCCACCCACCGACTACATTCAGGCCAAAACATCAACGACAACAATAACAAGTTGTTTAAAAAAGCAGTACAGTGCAACACAAGAGGTGGGCGCTCCTCGTCCTCTCGCCGTCGGCTCGATTTATTGCTGAGCTACTAGAGTAAGATGACTGAGATCCCGGATAAACGCGTCACAAGCATCGTCCTCCCAGGATTCAAGAAGAGGTATTTTCAAGGACATCAGCAAGTTCACATTTAGGGAAGAACCGGCAGCAGCTTCCACGTCCAGCCCCAGCCAAATCCTGCCATGAATATTTACAAGTCCTCAAGGTGTCCTGGCGTCGTCCGAGGGCCGCACTGAGGTTGTTGGCGACACGTACAGAGAGTTAGCGGAACGAAAAAATGACTACTCACTCTGAAATTACTTACAGTTTCTTCCATCATATATAAGCACAGATCAAGAACAAAAAGCATCACTGTACAAGTACATAGTATTTGTTATAGATTTTTAAATTATTTTTCCATTTATATTTATGCTTTAAATCAAGTTATAATTTTTTTCCAGGTCTTTAAAAACGTCTCAGGCTGTCCTCCGCAGTCTCTGGCCCCGATGATGTCACGCGACGAGCAGCCAATCAGACCTTGGCCTCCAGCATCTCCAGGAAGAGTTTGTGCATGGGCACCTTGCCCTGCATCTTGATGCTGTAGAAGTGCTGGATGGCCTTGGTGGCCGTCTGCCGGAGCAGCGGCAGCGTCATGAGCAGCTTCCCCGCCCGCCGAGGGTCTTCTGTGTGCTGACAGCTCTCGTAGTCCTGCAGCGCTTCGTGAAGGGCGTCCTGGAGCTTCTGCACCGACTCCACGTCCTCTATGTGCATGGAGTCTGTCACCAGAACAACAAACATCACACATGCTGAGTACACGTACCGACATCTGTAACGTACCGACATAGTATTTTGTTTATTTTAAATCGTTTTAAAATAATAAATAATTTTAACAATAAAATAAAATTATATATTTATTACACTACCGTTCAGTAGTTTGGAGTCACTGAGATTTTATGGATGCATTAAATTGATCAAAAGTGCCAGTAAAGACATTTATAACGTTCCAAAAGATTTCAAATAAATGCTGTTCTTTTGAACTTTCTATTCATCTGTGAATCCTGAAAAATAAAATGCATCAGTTTCCACAAAAATATTGTGCCGCACAACCAGCAGCAAATCAGCATATTGTACTGATTTCTCAAGATCATGTGACACTGAAGACTGCAGTAATGATGCTGAAAATACAGCTGCGCATCACAGAAATACATTACACTTTAACAGATATTCACATAGAAAATATATTTACAATATTACCGTTTTTACTGTATTTTTTTGGTGAGCAGAAGAGACTTTCAAAGCATTTAAAACATTTTCTGACCCCAACATTTTTTTAAAATACTGTATATAAATACTGATTTAAAAAGTATTTATTTGACGTGAAATTGTGATATTTCTGGAAAAAAAAAAAAAATTGTGATATGATATTTTTGCCATATCGCCCACCCCTTGTTTTAAGCATAAACTCATTTAATTTTGATTAATTTTTTTCCGTTAATAAGACTTACTATCTTGTCATTTTGCTTCTCAAGTGAATCTATCATAATTTAAGGCAGTTTAGATATTTATACTGGAAAACAAGACAAAAATACTGAGGAAGAATCACGATTCGCATTGTGAAACAGAGACAGACAGAAGGCCTGTGTGTGTGTGTGTGTGTGTGTGTGTGTGAGAGTGTGTGTGATTGATAAACTGCTAATTACAAAATCAATGGCTATGAATTTTCGCAGCTGTCAGACAGCGGCAGTCCCGCGAGAGCCATCGGACAGAGCGTCTCTCTCTCTCCCGTCATCCCGCTGCGCGCCAAAGCCCACCATCAGCGTTTTCATCTCTCAGCCAGACAAAGAGAGACAGCGGACGAGACGGCAGAATAAAACGAGGCGGAGCGCGGGCCGCATTGATCAGGCGAGGACGGGGCCTGCCTTCTGAAAAGCCAGCTGTCGATACAGGCCTGAGTCTTCTCCCCCGAACGCTCGCTGATACTCATTCCATTCGACTTTACACATTTTATTGACAGCCCTGGTGTTCCTAATGAAATGCTAAATTTATCTGTGGCAGCGGCTGGGCCCCGTGGCTACTCTTATGGAGATAGAGAGAGAAACACGGCAGTGCTCTTCTGTTTCCACTCCCTTCATCTTTACACGGGCTGCGTCCGTCCTCAGGACTCATGTCACCGGAAACATGTGAGTATGCTCGAGTATACCATACTGATAAATAAAGCATTCAGTGAGAAAGTGTGTATACTGTACACGTCAGGTGGGTCAATCTTTGTATGTGGCTCCTTTTTAAGGCGCTTCAGAAATTTAATTGACGCAATGCAACATAACAGAGTAGAAAAATAAAACATTACAGTAGCTATTTTGGTTTTGGTTTGTATATACTTTAAGTGAAAGATGATATTGATCAAAACAGCCACTGTAAAGCTCTGAGATCGACTGTGATTCCTCTCTGTTACTGTAAATGTAACGGCTGAATGTGATGTGGTGACGTTGTGCTTGTCCTTGAACTTTTATTTAATACTTTTAATGTTAATATTTATCACATATTTTAGAGATTTGAAATTTAGGTTAATTGATTTTCTGTGCAGTTCTTGCCTGACAGTGAAATGTGTATGAGAGGAACAAGTGGAATATATGATGCTAAAACATCAAGCAAAATAAAATAATAAAATGATCGATTTATCTCAGAATGTGACAAATGTGACAGTTGGTTAGGTTAATCTGTTAAAGAAAAAATCTATATTCAAAGTCTCATGCTCACCAAAGCTGCATTTACTTGATGAAAAATATAGTAAAAACAGTAAAATTGTGAAATATTGTTATAATTTCAAACAGCTGTTTTCTATGTGAATCTCTGTTAAACTGTAATGTATTTCTGTGATGCGCAGCTGTATTTTCAGCATCATTACTCCAGTCTTCAGTGTCACATGATCTTCAGAAATCATTCTAATATTCTGATTTGCTGCTCAAGAAACATTTCTGATTATTATCAATGTTGAAAACAGTCGTGCTCCACAATATTTCTGTGGAAACCGTTATACATTTTATCTTTCAGGATTCACAGATGAATAGAAAGTTCAGAAGAACAGCATTTATTTGAAATAGAAATCTTTTGTAACATTATACATGTATTTACTGACACTTTGGATGTGCAATTTAATGTGTCCTTGCTGAATAAAAGTATGAATTAAAACAACAACAAAAAACTGACTCCAAACAATTGAATTGCAGTGTATGTATAAATGTAAAAAAAAAAATTATAAATGTAAAACAAACAAACAAATTAGTCTAAAGCTGCTGATACCTGAGTTGGCGAGTGCGATGGCCTTCAGCGTGACGAACTCCTCCTTCTCCACCTTGAGTTTCTTGTACTTGCGCACGAGCTGTAGGATGGACACGTAGAGGTCCAGCAGGCCCGTGAGCCGCGAGTGCTCCTCGTCCATCACGTAGTCCTCCGCATACACCAGCTCGTCCTCGTAGGGCAGCGAGCGGAACACGATGCTCAGGATCAGGATCTCCATCCATGCGCTCTGCAGTAGACTCATCTGGTCTCCCAGAGACAGGCTGGAGAAACCTGAGCAAGAGACGACACACTCTTCATTCATCAAACCATTAAACAGTCTGTACTCAGTTTACTGAAAGAAGACAGTATACTGTGTATAGAACACAATACACACACTCACTCACTCTCACACACACACACACACACACACAGACACAGACACACACACACACAAATATATATATATATATATATATATATATAGAACGGCAAGTTACAGGGATGTATGAGTTTTTTTCAGTCACAAGGTCTTTTTCTAACAGTGGTTTTTTACTTCTTAAATTGGATATTGATTGTGAATTCTGTCCTCCATATTAAAATTCTTATTGTTGTAATATTTATTACACACTTAAAACATACTACATATATTAAAATCATGTTTATTTTGGTTTACTGTTTAAATTTTGTTCAAAGGTCTACAATAGGCTATTTAATGGCAGATTTGGCAGATGTGACAACTTACCCCATATAGTGTGACAACATGCCCCTCTGTAGGTCAGTGTGTGTTAAATGAACTAATCAATAACGATGGAAATGTTTGATATTTTTTCAATGTCAAGACTTTAAGGTTTATGTCTGTACAGAAACCTCCCTCCTGGGCAGGGTTATTAGTTTTGTTACTTGAAATGAAATAAACATTAACTGAAATAAAATAAAATATAAAATAATTTTTATTTCAGCTAGTTGCCAAGGCAACATTTCGCATTTTAATTTAGTTTAACATAATGCACTAAAACAACTTAAACAAAAACTGAAATAAAAATGAATAAAAGTATATAGACATAAAAAAACTACTAAAAATGAAAAAAAAAAAAATATATGACTAAACTTTAGCTAAAAGCAACTGTATTGCTATGTTTAATACAGAAATACCAGAGTAAACACAGGACGAGGGCATTATCATTATGTGTTTCCTCTGACAGCTGTCAATAATGTGTGCAGCTCATCTCCACGACTCCGTCTGCAAGTCACACGCGTCGAGCTCACAGCGCTCCGATGATTAAAATGATTGCTTTACAAGTGCACCAAAGCAGCGCTATCTGCCCCGCTCACCATTAAAGAGCCGATAGATTACAGTATTGATCGACTCACCCCGCCACACCTGACCCCAAACTTTCATATGAATGCAGAGATGAGCGGGCGATGTGAGTGTTTGTGGGCTGAGAGACAGAAAGGGCCAGAGGAAAATAAGAAGGGGAATATAAAGGGGAAGCTGAGTGTTTAATTTCCTTTATCAGGTGGGTGAACAGCGGCCGGTCGTGCTGGAGGATACATTAATTAACAGATTGCGATCAGGACCGCGGGGCCCCTGACAATGTGAAGAGAGATCAATAAGGGCCTCGCAATGGAGGTGCGGGATGAACAGGAGCCGCCGGAGATCAGGTCAGCGCAGACGCGCTCCATACATACAGTCAGAAACACTTCACGCTACACAACATGTGAAAGACTTCAGTGATGCGGGCTCAGGACTGGGTTAACGTAAGCAGATTCATATGCAAAGTGCATTTGATTTTACTGGAAGGCCACGAGTGTCTTTGGCAAAACAAAGGGCCAGGCAGCGATGCCTAAACATGACACACTGCATACAACTCATGTTACGTCCACAGTGTGACAGCTTTGAGTTACACAGGATATTAAATAAGAAGAAAATATGAGAAATTATTGTTTTAAAACAGAATGGAGTCATACCTGAATGGGAGTGTATCTCACTGTAAAAAAAAAAAAAAAGAATTTTATATATATATATTTCAAAGTAAATAAAAAGATTATTGGAGCATATTTTAAAAGAAAATACTACTTTATTACTATTACAACTTAAAATGCCATGTTTAATTCATTGTGTTGCTTTGATATTGTTATTTGTAATTATTTGTCAAATTTGCTAGCAATTTCTGAGTGAAAATTATTTTTAAAAATGTTTTCAGTGCAGATATCATAAAACAGATTGTTATGATCATAAATTCTGATGAGCTACGTTTAAAAAGGAAATGCTGATCAACACACAATTATGATGCATATTTTATAAGAAACCTGAAAAGTTGCTACATTGCTTGGAAAAAAAAAAAGCTTATGGTTAGGCTAATAAACTATAATACTTGGAGGAAGAATTGCTTATTCTGATTTCTTATTGTTTATTCGGATTCATTTTTTATATCGTGTTTTATACAATATAGTTTCTTCTCAAAGCAGCTTCACATTAATAAACAGGAATTTAATAGTTCATGTTATAAAATTCATCAATTAAGCAGCAGCTCTACAGAAGACAACAGCGTCATTATTGAGTTTAGTTCACTGTTGATTCAATTCAGTTTAATAACAGTGTTGATCTTGCAAAGTTAGCATCATTATTCAGTTCAAATTTAGTTCTCATTCAATAGTTCAGTACAGTTAAATCAATAATATTACTGATTATTAATATTAATGGTATTGTAAACCCCAAATGTAAAACACTTTACTGAATATTAGTGTCTTTTATCATTTTGCTGCTATTGAGGTTTGCTTTGTTTCAGTCACCGACTTATGTACACTAATGTTTGTTGGAAACACAACAGTTTATGAAGCTGAGTGCTGACTTCTCTTCAAATGGGATTTACTTTATAAAAATCTGCTTTGACACATAGTTTCTCATGTTGAAATGTTTCTGAAATCTCGGTGGTTTTTACTCTCAGTGCAGAAACAGCTGCCATTGTGATCTATCTTAAGCACTAGTAAAAAATGTAATCAGTTTTTAGCTTGATTTTATGCAGCCCAATAAAATTCACTGCTGGAAACATCTTCTATAACAAAGACAAGCTCGGCCACCTCCCCGTGATATATTTCACGCTCGCTAACTCAAAGCCAGCAATTCTGAAAATAGACAAACGCCGAAACCTTCGCAAAAAGGCTTTTTATGACTCTGGTAGCCTTTTATAAACAAAATAATCATAAAAAACGACAAGTTTTAATCTGCCTGCATTCACAAGCTTATATTTGAAGATTTATCCCTGTCAGTTTATGGCTCTGGTCTCCTGCTCCTGATAGTTTGTTGGAGGAGTTTGTGTGAGTTTCACTGTCAATCAACAATCCTCTCTCCAATGAAACTCTACATGACACTGAAAATAACCATAAATCATTCTTAAGACATTTGCATTATGCACATATCATGCCGTGCCAAAGTATATTTGGTGGATAAGGAGTCCATCTGTGAATTTAAGGTGATTAGAGCACCTTATTCACAGAGGAGAATATTTTACAAGTCATACGATGAAGTCACGACCCCATCGGCCGTTAAAAAAGTCTTGCTTGTTTTAATTAGGGCAAGATATCAAAGGTGAATAGAATACAATTTTAACATATATCACCATACTTCCTCAGCTAATTAATCAGAACATTAAGACAATGTTATGTTTACATATACAAATCATTTAATAAAATATGATCTAATTTGCATGCTTTTCCAGAACAGAAATCTGAACTTTGGATAAAGCCAGGTTTACTGTAAAATTCTTGTTTGATTATGTTGACATATTAAAGGTTTTTCCAGAGGGGATTTTGGATTTCTCTTTTTATCACTCCATAAATCTGAAAATACTGACAACAGACAGAAAATAACTACATTTCCACCACATTTTTAGGAATATAATGTTAAATATAAATCATACGTTAACAAACCCCTCAGTAAACCCCTTCAGAATATACATAGGAATACAACTCTAAAGTTTGGTGTATTGTATGTAAGTGCTGCTGAAGTGGAGAAAAAACTCACATTCTTTAAAAAAAATATGTATTGAAATTGGCTTAATAAATAAAAGATGTGTTAATGAAGATGGTTTGTGTGAGGGTCAGAGTATAGAAATGATCCTGAACTCACTATAAAAGCAGCAGAAGTCCGTGCACAGTCTCCATTGTGATGAGAACAAATGTGTGTGTTTGTGTGATTCCTCTACATTTGGCATGATATCAGCTGGGACCCAATCAATACATGTCTGCTCATAAATTACGCTGCTCCATAAATAATTTCAGCAGTGCTGCTGCTGCTCACACGAACGAGCATTGAGCTCATGCGTCTGTCTCACGCCAACGACAACAGAGAGCACAATCAAATAAAAGCTGTGCAATGGATTCCATCTCAGAGTGTTTATGTCATTCCTGATCATATCAGCCGGAGGAACACTTCTATAGTCTTATTAGGTAAAAAATTAGACACATATCATATCAGAACTTAATAATTTCACATATGTGCTCATTCAGAATCAGAAAACAACATACAGCAACCTTGAAGTCAAAATTAAATCAGATTTCATAATTCATAGTCTTAATGTGAATGATTCATCAGTGACGTGATTCTAAATATAAAATGTTTGTCTTCATAATCTTCCTTCAAAATGTAAAACTATCTCTATCTCTGAATTCCTTTCTTTCTGCGTCACGTTCTTTTACTTTTCAGCCCATCTGTGATACATTTTTTTTCTTGTTAAATATGATGCATGGAAATACATGTCATAACTAACCCAGGCTCACTGGAAAAAACACTTGCTGAAGCGACCATGCCTTTTCTTATGTTCTAGGAACGTTTTGCCAAAGTTCCAATTAAGTTATGAACATTTTATTTCTATATGTTTTCTGAAAGTTTAAAACGTCCAGGTTTTTAAAACATTTTTTCTATTGGTTATGCCTTTTTATTATTCTGCAAACATTAGGAAAACCTCACTTTTGAATGTTCTCTTAACATTCGGAAACAAGTAATTACATTTAAAAAATGTTAGCCAAATGTCCACCTAAAATGTTTCAGAAAAAAACATTTCATGAATATATAAATAACGCTGTTGTGCTAACATTTTGAGAACACTATTAAAAAAAGAGCTGTCAACAAATGTTCTATTACTGTTAGTTCATAACTTTGAGAGAACCTTGCCAGAACATTAGCCAAAGTGCTGAGAGCGTTCCCTGTTAGCTGGGCTTCTACAAGTCTTTCAGCTCTTTTATTGTGATGTGTATCGTGACTTGCATCACAATGCTGTACCAGTTGAGTTAACAAGCAAGTTTACTTACAAAAGAATAGCCATATATATATATATATATATATATATATATATCAGGGGCGTTTCCTCCAAGGAGGCAAAATATTGGATGAGAAAAAAACAACGCCAATATTACAAAATATAACATTAAAAAGTGTATAAATCACTTGTTTTTCTAAAGAAACACTGTACAACAGAGACACCAGCAGGTAAAGTTACAGCGGGAGTTCATGCGATAAATCCCGCCTCTTGTGTTCGCGCGCGTTTCACGTTCGCGAATCAGTCTGAATGAACAATATAATGGCATTAATGGGATTTTTTCCATTTAAAAAAGTAAGTAAACAACTCACACACTTAGATATACCACTTTGTTACATCAAAATAAGAATTAAAATGGCATGAAAACATGATCTGTGGGAGTTTTTAGTGAGTAAACAGCTTGGTGAAATTTAAAGTAAATCTCTGACTGTGACCAATATTTACTGAATTTTGATGACTGATGAACCGAATAATTCAAAAATAGTTAAAAGTTAACTATTAAAAAGAATAGCTGAACATAAGTTCACAAATAAAACATATTGTTTAAATTGTTACTGCCTTGAGTTATTATTTTGGAATAAATGAAAATGCTTAAAAACTCTAGCTTATACATATATATATATA
>NW_015557150.1:553400-558400 GCF_001515605.1 Sinocyclocheilus anshuiensis
TATATACTGTATAGAATCAAAATTCTTGAATGTGCAAGGAATCGTGCAAAAATAAGTCTTTATTAATGGGTAATTGGCCCCTGTAATCATAATTTGTGTGAAAAGGAATAAAAGTAGTTGGTGTTTTGCTGTCACTAGTGCTCATTTCAGATGGAAACTGCAGTGAATTGTATGCATCAGTATGTTTTTGGCGTTTCAAAAAAATGAAGGGAGAGGCACGTTTTTCTAATGAGCCTGTGTTGTCCATTATGGAAGCACAATGGCTTCTGAGTCCCGTTTCATGTTGACTTCAAATGGAGATCTATCTGTACTTTACTAACGATAAGCGTCCCATCAGAACCCAGTGCAGGGCTAGAGATCATTTGGTCAGTGAAGCATGAACGATATGACGTTTGGTTCTGTTAACTACAGTAATACCCTTGTCTTAATCTGCTTTCCCTGACCTCCTGACCGGCCCGCACCACTGCGTACTCGTCCCCAGAGACACCGCTGGGCCTGACATGAGCCGCTCAGCCTGATGACAGGCCAGAAACGAGGTTTAATCAGTCACGTAATTACACATCATTTATTTCCACTGCTAAACAGATCCTGTGGTTAATGAGTAGTCGTGTAATATTGATAAACCTGACCCTGCATAACAGCTTCCACAAGGGATTGACTCGCCATGTCTTCTGTGTGTCTTTAGCTTTGAATAATAACCTGTAACGGACAAATTAACGGAAAGGAAATTATGTGAAAGTGGAAGTCACATTTCGGAAGTGTATTAAAGTAAACTACACAACACTTGGATAGGACATCAATGATTGAAGTTCAGTTAAGGCTCCTATATACTCAGGGCAAAGTTATTTTTCGTTCCTTGCTTAGGGTTGAAAGGAAATTTGAAATACCAGCGCCACGCACCAATGGTAGCTCGAAGGAAATGTAGCTTTTCCGGAAATGTAGCTTTTGATCAAGCTGTTTCACAAACTTCGATTTGGCCCGCTTTTGAATACAGACCAAAGGTTGGACTCTTTTTAAAGAGGACAATTAAAAAAAGCAAAAATTATGTTTTTGCTTTAATTAAAAAAATAATAAAAAAAAAGTCTTAAAAAAAGCTAATTATTGCAGAAGTGGAATCATTTCAAAATATGAAAGTATCAAAAAGTTATAGAAGTTGAAATTTACTGTAAAGAAAATGCACTGTACTGTTTTTTTTTTGTTTGTTTTATATCAAATACATATTTTTCATAACAGGTTTTACTCTAAAATTGCTATAAAATTAAAGCCTTGTGTCTAAATAAGTTATGTTCCAAATTTGAAGTTGATATTAAAAAAAATTGAGGTTCCGGCGAAATTTTATTTAGGGCGTTATACCACAAACAGCCACCGGGTGACACCCAAACTCCATTGCATTTTTTTGATGCATTTTTCAGTCACAAATGTCTAAATTTCTCTGTCAACCTTATGTCTATCACAAAATAACCACCAAATATCGAATCGTGAGACTCAGACCTTTCCAACGATATGCATTTTGTCAAGATTATAAAAAGTTTTGATTCTAAAAGACCAAACATATATGACACTTGACACCACCCGCTAAGGGGAGGAGACCACCAAAAGATTTAAAGTACCATTTCCATGGTAACACAATATCCGATTTTAAAATACTTTTCACAGGATGAATTTGGAGGTTTTAAGCGTTCAAATGATATATATTTATGATGATTACTAAAATATGTGATGGGTTTAAAAAGACAACGAAAAAAAGAGTGCCAAGCAGTGACAGTTAAAGGGTTAAACTCCCGAAACAAACTTAATTTTGGCCTGATTTTGTTTGAAATGACATCACACCGTTCTTCAACATCCTCCCCGCTCAAACACTGGTGGCCAGCACATGGTGGGCCGCTGATGGCATGTGGCCAGTTATTTGACTACTTTCCTGGGCAACTAGTCAACTAAGTAGCTCTTGTCCTCTGTGGCAGATGCCCCTCACTCACCTCTCCCATCTCACGCATGGGTGAGGACGGAGTCGGATCCGGGCTTTGATTGCCCCATCCATCATGATTGCTGGTGCTGAAGCCCGTCAATGGTTAAATTGAATATACTAAGGCCTGTCGGTCGGTGTCTATATTTAATAAAGGCCGCTGATGAGGTGCTGATTTATCGGGCGGCAGTATTCACACTCCATTACAAGGAGATTACACAGCTTGAGCTGGATCGGCCCCGGCAACACAGTAAGGAGATTTCACCGTTTAATGACAACGAGAAAACAGCAAACCCAAGAGATGGGCGGATACAAGCGGAACCACTCTATGAGCGAGGGGAATTATCCGCCGTCATGAGGAGTGATGTGATGCCTGTTAAATTTAGGCTTGATGCTTGTGATTTAACTGCATAAGCGTTGTCAAACAGTTCATCATCAAAACCAGTCTAATGAAGGTGCCCATGGATTTATTTTAACTCAATAATGGACTGAAGAGAAAAAATATATATAAACACAGGGATTAGTGGTGGTCACATTAATGAAATTTCAGGGAAATGTCATGGGCAAAAAAGGTCCATCGTCTCTTGTCAATAGTGTAGTGATGTATGAAGCACAGCTCACATAGAAAACACTTTCAAACCAAGCAGATCTCTGTCGAATGTGGGGAATTTGCGTGACCAACTGAACCCACTGCGAAATCTGCGTGGGAAACTTTTTCAACCTCAAGGGAAATTCCCAGTTGATTCCTAATGACTGGATTTTGCCCAAACCTTCATTGTGGGCTGTGCATCCTAACTGGAATAACACCTCAAACATATATCTAAAATAACACATTTATCTATTTTTTTAAACACTTTTCGATATTGACTGAAATAAATGAATTCTGCATTTTGGACTGAAAAACATTATGCAGCCACAAGGTGTGGTCACATTTACTATTTTTCTGCAAATTTTCATGCTCGAAATCCAGTTATTTCCATAGAAATCCACACAATCAGGAATTTTTGCATGCATTTTGCAACAGGTTCAAGTTGGTCATGAGAATTCTCTGCACTAGCCAACAGAAAGCTGCTTGGTTTAAAAGTGACTTCTGTGTGAGCTGTGTTTCATACATTACTACACCAGTGACAACAATCAACCTTTTTATTCAAAATATTTCATAAAAAATATGCTAATGTGACCACACCCTTAGGATCTGGAATGGGAAAAGGGGGAAAAAATGCATGGTCTCAAGACCCATTGAACTTCTTTTAACTTGAGCGCCATTGTGAAAGACACGAGTGCAATGGTCAAACACGGCAGTCTAGTGTGTGTACATAGAAAAACAATGGAAAAGTAGCGCAATGTAATAGAAAATGTGTTCTGTGTGAATGGTTCCTAATGATACCTTTCTTTCACAAGAGCCTTAGCAAACGACTTCTGCGTGAGATGCACTTCATACATCGCTAAATTATTGACAAATGCGCAATATGACCACAACTTTAGGATTTGACCATAAGGGGGTATTGTACAATGCAACATAATGATGCCTTTCTTTCACAAGAGTATTTGCATCAGGAGTGCACCTGCAATGCCTTCAAATGCTGCCTATGTAGGAAGCTCACTGGGTTTTGGAACAGAGCCATTATGTGTCAAATCAGTACGCTCCTGTTAAATCAGAATAACATCTTTTTAAAGCAAGACAGCTATCATGCCATGTGACTTCCCACAGCGGACGCTTCAGGTTGGGAAACAATTCCACACATCCTCACCGCAGAATTCCCTGCTGGAAAAATCCGGCCCTAGGAGTCAGGGGTCCGGAGGCAGGTGATCACCAGCTGTCTAACGTGACAGGGCTACTGTGCCCGGCCAATAACGGAATGTAAAGCCTTATTCCAAACCACATCTGACAGCTTCTGTTGTCCAGAACATGTCCAGATCATCAGACATTAGTTCTGCAGTTCCAGTGAAAGGTAAGCCATCACATTACACACGGCAGCTTTGTCCGTTCTCAAGCTTCCACAAGGCCTCATCGGAACTGCGATCATGTGGTTTTTGTAACTCGCTCCTTATCTAGTAGAGTTGCAGTGCGACTAGCATTTAACTCATTTGCATAACTGTGAAGCGGCGTTAGTGCGAGCGGAGGGAACTCCAGGACTTAGACAGAGTGAAATGCGACCCGGCCGAGAACAAGAAGCTAGTGTATGTATGTCAAAGGTCTTTAGCACCTTAGCAGCAAAAAAGCAGTCTGTCAACATGTTCGACACATCAGCTTTAATGAGACGCCACTCAAACTATTTACAGAGACCCCCTCTCTCTGCAGTGCCAACCGGAGCCCGGACATTCAGCGGAGGGATTAATTAACAATTAATCAACGGCCGATTCGATAGGGCCTGACCATACCAGGAGGCTGTTTACTGCCGTTTACTGACAGATGAGATGGGAGTCTGAGCGCCGTGTCCTAACGTGCACTATAAAAGGCTTCACTGTGACATATAAATACGATTGTGTTTAGGACAGGTGCTAACAGGGACCCGTGAGTACAGAAGACCAGTGTGTAGCGCGTGTACACTAATAATAATATTAGTGAAAACCTAATCTGAAAGACACTTGATGGATAAAATCAAGCCCCATCCTACACGTTTGCCTCCACTTAGAATTAGATCACATTACCAAAATGTTACCTATGATCCACTGGTCTCCACTTTATAATAAACAGATTATGTTTGAAAACTAACAATTTAATGCTGTTTAGTACAAAAACTAGGATTAAAGGCCCTTAAGTGCAGATGAATCATATATTTATCCATCACTGACTGTCACAGGCAAAGACTAATGTCTGTTGTAAATGTGCACTATGTGTTTATTTTGTTTAATACACTAAATACTACTGAACAATAAGGGATAATTTAACATCTGATATATTTATATTGATAGTTTAATGACAGAACATAAATTTACTGAATTGCTGAATATAAATGAAATGTGTGCAGAATATGCGCAAAATCCACTGTATTATATTTTGCAAACCGATTGCAGCAGTAACAATGAGCATTAA
>NW_015557150.1:560842-563225 GCF_001515605.1 Sinocyclocheilus anshuiensis
GAGTGAGTGAGTGAGTGAGTGAGTGAGTGTGTGAGTGTGTGTGTCCTCACAGGGTTTTTTGGCTGGCGGTGGCAGTGTGAGCCCCAGGTAGGCTGAATTTTCTGCATCCATTCTCCTCTTGTATTTCTGTCGGCCTCCACGTACACGATCTAGCCGAACACCTAATGAAACACAAATGATACATCACACACATAACCACATTTTAAAATCAATACACATTTAATCACATCTGTGACCAAAATGTTGTTTTGAGTCTGAAGGGCATAAACTGTTTTTTTTTTGTTTTTTTGACTGAACATATTCACATGAGTGACATTAGAAATCAAACAACCAGAGCCATTTAAAGATGATTTCAAAGATTACGTCTGTGTCAAAGTTCTGTATCATGATACAGACACAAATACAGCATTTGGTACATGATATAATGCAACATAATAACATAAGACTCTATTATTGATATACAGTATTAGTATGATTGTTCTACATCATGCTTGTAAGAGACATGGGCACAATTGTAATTAAAATGAAAAAAAAAATGTAATAGCAGATTTTAAAGCATCGTTACATTGAATAAAATAGTCAAATAAATTGTTACTTTATTGTTTACAATTTTCTATCAGGACTTACTGAACAATTTTTTGTTTATTTTTGACTGAAAGTACTGTATGTGTTTTTTTCATTAATCAAAAACGTCTCCAGGTTACGCATGTAACCATGGTTCCCCGAAGGGAACGAGACGCTGTGTTGAAACACTAAGGGAACGCCTCCAGCGTGACCACGCTCTGAATCGCATGTGTAATCAGTCCAATGGATGGGCGAGATGTCACGGGCGGGGTGACGTAGCGACCAGGAAGCATAAAAGCACGTGCGGTGAAACCGGCGTCAGCTTCTAGGAATGAAGCAAGCGCTGGCAGGGATGCCGGAAGTATGGCCCTGAGACGCAGCATCTCGTTCCCTTCGGGGAACCATGGCTACATGCGTAACCTGGAGACGTTTCCCTTTAGGAACTCGAGCTGCGTCGAAACGCTAAGGGAACGAGAATGCCCACTCCGCCAGACTTGCAAATCCCTGCCTAGTGTGGAAGAGCACAACTAAGGCGAGAGAAAGGGGAGCCAGGAGTGGCTAAAGTAGGTGGGGCCCGCTGTCCCGAAGGCCAACTTCTGGAGGAGTGAGCCTTGACCCCCCATCCTGATCCACCACTTAGCATAAGCTTCTCTGGCCGGAGGCCTCGGCGCACCACGGAGGAAACGTGTAAGAAGAGGGTGTCTTCCCACTGAATGGCCACCGAGAGGGGCGTGGTAGGCCGCAATGGCCACCACGAAGACCTCTAGGGTGGAGTGGGTCAACCCTGCGGATAGACAGGCCTGCAGGAGCTCCAGAACTGTGCCAAACGGGCAGTTAGCTGGGTGGAGCTGGCGGTCTCAACCCAGGTTGAGAGACCGGAAGCTATGAGTTGTACCTCCTCAGAGGCCACACCCACAGCTTCCACAGCTCCAGGCCAGACCGGGGCTACTAACAACAGACGGGCCCCGTCCCAGCGCACTCTCTCCAGAACTCCTGGGAGCAGAACAATCGGAGGAAAGGAGTACAGACGAAGCCTCGGCCACGTCTGTACCATGGCATCCAGCCCCAGTGGAGCTGGATGAGTCAGAGAGAACCAGAGGGGACAGTGCAATGTCATCTGAGTCGCAAACAGGTCCACCTGAGCCTGGCCAAAAACTCTCCATATCTGCTTCACCACCTCGGGGTGAAGCATCCATTCCCCGGGCCTCAGCCCCTGCCTCGACAGGATGTCTGCCCCCACATATATAAAAGACCACTGCTGTGTTGTCGGTGCGCACCAACACATGTGACCTCTTAGGTCTGGGAGAAAGTGTTTCAGAGCTCGAAACACTGCCAGTATCTCCAGACAATTGATATGCCATGTCAGATGGCGACCACTCCACAGACCGCGGGCAGGGTAGCCACTCATGACCGCACCCCAACCAGTGAGGGACGCGTCCGTCGCTAGCGTTACGCAGCGACAAGGAGCTCCCAGCACCGGGCCCTGAGACAAAAACCAAGGTTTCCTCCACATGTCTAAGGCACATAGGCACTCAGCGTGACCTTGAGCATGCGAAGCGGGTTTCTCCTCGGGGAGAACCTCTTGGTCTTGAGCCACCACTGTAGGGGACTCATGTACAGCAGGCCAAGAGTTATCACGTTGGACGCAGCTGCCATCAGACCCAGCAGTCTGGAACTGCTTGACAGTGATTGACCGGCCTTCTCTTAATCTCGCAACTGCGGTGAGGATCGACTCGATCCGAGCAGGAGACCTGCGTGCCTGCATCGTGGTCGAATCCCACACCACGCCCAGATAAGTGGTTCTCTGTACTGGAGAAAG
>NW_015557150.1:564271-566458 GCF_001515605.1 Sinocyclocheilus anshuiensis
GTTGGACGCAGCTGCCATCAGACCCAGCAGTCTCTGAAACTGCTTGACAGTGAGTGACCGGCCTTCTCTGACTCTTGTGACTGCGGTGAGGATCGACTCGATCCGAGCAGGAGACCTGCGTGCCTGCATCGTGGTCGAATCCCACACCACGCCCAGATAAGTGGTTCTCTGTACTGGAGAAAGCACACTTTTCTTGGCATTAAGTCTTAACCCCAGCTCTTTCGTGTGAGCGAGAACGACATCTCGATGTCGAACCGCCATCTGCTCTGATAGAGCTAATATCAACCAATCGTCGATGTGGTTGAGTCATGAAAGTGTGGGGTGAGAGTGCAAGGCCAAAGGAAGAACCGGTATTTGCAGGATTTTGCCCCCAAAAGCAAACCTAAAACCTATGATGAGGAAGGATGGAGATATGTGCATCTTTTAGATCGATCGTGACACATCAGTCCTCGGACTTGGTCTGAGACACGACCTGTTTGAGTGCGAGTGTGCTGAACTTCAGTCCCCTGACTGAGCGGTTAAAAAAACGCAGATCTAAAATAGGACGCAACCCTTCATCCTTCCTCGGAACGTTGAAGTACCGACTGTAGGACCCGGACTCTGCTACGTGAGCAGGGACCACTTCGATGGCCTCTGTCCTCAGAGAGTGTCTACTTCTGTTCCATTACCAGAGCCTGCTCGGGGCCCACCAGGGTGGGAAAGGCCCCGTTGAATTGAGGCGGAGGAGAACCGAACTGGATTCTGTGGCCTCTCACTACAGTGTGCAAGACCCACTGAGACACGTTTGGCAGTAGTTTTCATGCTGCCAAATAGTCTACTAAGGGAATCAGTCTCTCGAGACTGACCTCTGGTGTAAGCAGAACGGCTAGCTCGGTGCCCTGAAGCGGTGGACCGGCAGGGGACGGCCGTACTAGCTGCTCTAGAGACCTCCGTGGAGTAACTGAGAGAGCACTCGCCGGAGGGACTGTTGGGACTGCTCCCGCCCTGCTAACCGCCTCAAACTCCTCAGAGGAAGAGAGGTAAACGCGTGCTCTCACTCGAGAAATTTTTATCCCAAGAGCCCCTGTATATCTAACTTCTCATAGTCAGATAAATACTTCATTTTATTCCTCAGAATTGAATGCAGTCAAACAATCAGACGAGTAAATACGGTCTGTAGTAAGATTCACATCAAAAACCAAAATGATGTAATATACGCATTGCCTCGGCAGCGCGCGAGCCGCTCAGTCACACAAACAACATCAGTCTCCTCAGAGAAAGATGGCCGCAGCAGCAAGCTCTCACTCAGAGGGGGAAGAAACCGCAGCGCGGGCTTCAAAGCCTCGAGAACGAGCTCTAGATCTAGGGAACACGGGAGGAGATAGGAAGAGCCATCTCCAACCCGTCCGCCAGATCGTGTGCAATCCCCGCGATCTCAGTCGCCGCCGTGCCTCAGCAGAAGCGGGACAGCAATCGCAAGATCACAGGCACGGACACACTCCTCGGCAACTGACGAGCTCTTTGACGAGCTCTTTGACGTCCTCCGTATCAATCTCCTCGGAGAAAGACAGGCGGTGCATCGCGCCCTCTCCCCAGGGGGAAGGACCGCAGCGCTGGCTTCCGAAACCCCGAGGGTGGGCGCCAGATCTGGTGGTTAAGGAAGCAGATAGGGACTCGCCCGTCTACATTCCCTCCACCGGATCCATATGCGAAACCCACGAGCACAGCCGCAGCTCTGCCTCTGCGAAAGGGGGGACAGCACCGCGAGGAACGCTAGTGAAGGCTCCCTCCTCAAAGAGAGCCCTCTGAGAGCGAAGCAAGGCAGTAACAAACGCTACCAATGCGGGCCATCAGCTTCCTCGAGAGCTGACTCTGTGTGCTTCGCTCCCAAGCAGACAACAAACAAACAGCCTGAACGCTGCCTGCCCTCGCCTTAGGTGTTTGGTTTTGTCTTGTGATTTTGTGACAAACAACACTAAATAAGACTCACAAAGAGATATCAGACTGACACACACACAGAGTGGAGGCGTTCCCTTAGCGTTTCATAATATTAATAACAAGTATAACAGTATCTCAATGATGCTAAAACAACACTGAATGGGATTAAACACACATTAACATGTACATTTCACATTTCTTTAATAAGTGGGAATCTTTGTAATATATATGTTTTTTAATATTCATTTGCAATGGGCCCAGTGCCCAGTA
>NW_015557150.1:567360-572657 GCF_001515605.1 Sinocyclocheilus anshuiensis
GGGGCCAGCACCACGAGAAACGCTAGTGAAGGCTCCCTCCTCAAAGAGAGCCCTCTGAGAGCGAAGCAAGGCAGTAACAAACGCTACCAATGCGGGCCATCAGCTTCCTCGAGAGCTGACTCTGTGTGCTTCGCTCCCAAGCAGACAACAAACAAACAGCCTGAACGCTGCCTGCCCTCGCCTTAGGTGTTTGGTTTTGTCTTGTGATTTTGTGACAAACAACACTAAATAAGACTCACAAAGAGATATCAGACTGACACACACACAGAGTGCTTGCTGAATGACAGAAAGCGGACGCCGGTTTCACCGCACGTGCTTTTATGCTTCCTGGTCGCTACGTCACTCCGCCCGTGACGTCTCGCCCATCCATTGGACTGATTACACATGTGATTCAGAGCCAGTCACGCTGGAGGCGTTCCCTTAGCGTTTCATAATATTAATAACAAGTATAACAGTATCTCAATGATGCTAAAACAACACTGAATGGGATTAAACACACATTAACATGTACATTTCTTTCATGTCAAATAAGTGGGAATCTTTGTAATATATATGTTTTTTAATATTCATTTGCAATGGGCCCAGTATTTGCTTTGTAGGTTTTTTTTTTTTTCTGACACGCACACACACACACACACACACACACACTGATGCACACAAACAAGCCTCTATAGTAACAGTATCAGATCGTAAATAAATAATTTCTCCTTTAAGGGAAATTTAAACCAAGGAAAGAGCTGACAGATTCACCAAAACAAAAACATACAAGCATGAGAGGCGGACAGATGCGAGCGAGGTATCAGCGGGACGAGTGCTGCACTCTCAGCGTGTGACGGAGGTGTCATGCCTCCATATGTGAACACTGTGACACTACACGCCTGCCGCACATCTAAACAGATGAATATTCAACACGGGGTCAATGAACTCACAGACAGACCTTCTCATTATTTAGCTTATCAGCAGCGCCGCCGAGAATGCTAACGACAGCAACCACACCACACTTATATACAGCATCAGCCACAAAACTGGCCACTTTCCACCGTAAAACAATAGATATGTATAAAAGTACCTAAATCACACAAACATTATTGAAGTTTAGCATGCTTCTAACACACACGCTATAAACGCCACACTAACATCTTATTTATTATCCAATTATTTGATAAGAATGCTTTTACATTTGTACATTACTCACCACTCCTAAACCTGTAACACTTGACCTGTTTGTTTATTCATTCACGGTGGTTTAAATATGAGAAAATTACTGCATTTGAATCTATTTCTGACAGATGAGGGTTATACTGTACACGCAAGCCTAAAATCAAGCTCTAAATCAGAAATCTGGGCTGTTCTGGAGAACTGGAAAAAATAACAGCTGAAACTGTGATTGCGAAGACCAAAGGTTTGTGAATTAACAGAATTATTTTGGATGTTAAGCATGTTTTGTTTTTATTTTCTCGCAAAATGACATTTGCAGCTCCATCCATTAAATTTATACCACAGTCAGACAGAAAATCTTGTTGGCAAAATAACCATATTTTGCACATCACACATTAAATGAAGCAGCCTTTGTGTTTTTCTGCTGCTACAATTAAGGAAGTTATTTAAAATCTGAAACAGTATATTTATATTTGTTTGATGGAGTTGACATCAAGGTTGCGACACCGAAAAAAAAAAGTACATTTTGTAGATTTTACAAAAAAAAAAAAAAAACCTATTTCAGTTTTTCTACTTCAAAATTGTACGTTTAATTCAAAGTGTTCCTTGGTTTTTCTTTGTAATTATTTGAGAAAAAATAATCTGAGCGAAAGTTGTAAATCCTACACCAATTTTTTTTCAGTGTATATAGACGATTGCTTAAAAATATATAAAACTATATAATATACTAAAACTATATTGCTTTTAAAAATATATATAAAGCTCTGTCATCACATACTATAGTAAATCCAAAAAACGAATGACCAGTTAAAGTTCCCTGGCGGCTAAATGATTTCATCCCTCTACAACTACTGTGTCAGAGGAGGTTTGTGTGCCACTACAGCAAATTACACTCCCGCAATTCTCCCTGCTCCCTCTTTATTGAACATTATAGAGTGTGAGATTAGAACAGGGATGGAGGAGAAGAGAAAAACACAGAGAAGAGGAAAGGAGGTCCATTTAGCACCCATAATCAGCCGACAAATGAAAGCAGGGGCGTAAGCGCAGGACACTGTTGCGTCATTTACGGACAGCATAACTCAGATGCAGTGACCGCAGCCTTAAGAACGTTCATCTGACTGTATACGCTTTGCATTTTCAACGTTTCCCAGAAATGTACGGCTTCAGAATATGAACTGCTAATTGCATTTGATCTGAATTGCAATGTCTATTTCATCAAATATGACACAAAAAGCACAACAAAGAGCGGCGACAACAAACTGCATTATCTTTTTAGAAGCCAAATCAGGAGATTTCTTCTCCTTATACAAATTATTTGATTCCCTAGAAACAGAAATCTGATTAGGATTGTCTTTCAATTTCCTGACACTGACAACCCACTAACCTAATTACCCGCTGGTCCCCGTGGTCCTACTCTTCCTCGCAAACTCCGGGAGATCATTTGATGGTTGCTAAGTCGCAGTGAAATCTCATTTCTCCTAACTACAGTTTAAATATTTTTATTGATAGTCACAGACGGTGGGGAGCGAGATAAAATGATTTTGAATTATGCTAAAGATTGGATTGACTAAATGCACCGTAAATATAATTTAAATTTGGCCCAAATGGTTTGACTTAACAAGCTTATTATTACAAAATACCTAAAGGACATAACTTTAGTCCTAAACAAAGGCACATTCTCATTCTTTGTCTTGTTATTGAAATTGCCACGCTAATTAATCTGGAATATAAATGGTAATGTTACTATTGTAAAATAGATTAAACACAACACAGTGGTCTAGTTTTGCTCACGAGCATGAAAAAATATCCATGCTGAAACTAGTCTCAGCTGGTTTAGTAAGTCTCCCTAAACCATTCTAAAACATCAAACTAGGTCAAATAAAACCATCAGGCTGGTTTAAGATGTTTTCTTTTCTTTTTTTGTATATGGTCACATTTGACCGCATTCTCCAGTCGTCAGGTTTCTCTAAAGATCTTGTCGACCGGGCAGAAATGCTTCATGTCACATGCTACCGTCAGCCATCGTGAAGCCGGTGTGAAGATTCAGAGGTACATAGGTGCCTGTTTTAATTAGAACAGTAACTGCCATAATTAAACAGATGCTGGCAGGAATTAAACCTTGGCACTCTCTAGTTTCCCGTTACACCCGGAGCAAGAGGGTCAGGGTGAGGGAAAGAGATAAAAGAAAAAGGCTGATTTGTAACGGATCGGTGTGTCATGAGGTCTTTAGATCTCACTGGTTCGATCAGTACAACATGTATTGTGAAATTACAGCTATACAGTCAAATCAGATCCTACTAGATCAAGAACGTTTTTATAGTTTTATCTGCATTGTGAATCAGAGGAGACTCATTAGTGCATGTTATTCCATTGGAAAACTAATTTAAAAAGTAGTAACTTTTACACCAGTATTCAAACCCAATTTGAAAGCCCTACGTTGGGCGCCAGTTTTTCTGATTCTCGCTTTAGTTAAATGCAGAAGTAAAACAAGTTACGAATGCCATTTCAAATTGATCTTAAGACAATTAGAGAAATGTTCCCTCTAAGCTGCGCGTGTGTGCAACTGTGCACTTCTTACATCGTGACCACACGGAATAAATAATATGCTGCGCACAGGACAGATGCAAAACTGAGTTGGGAAAGCCATCTGACTGAATTCTAGTAAATGCTAAATAATTGCAATGCTCGGGCAAACCGGGTTTACAGGTTTCACAGAAAGAGAATGATGTTCGCCAAATGAATCACTGTAGAAATCAAATACTTTAATGATTGCAAATTAAATATTAATAGAATGTCTTGGTACCACAGCACTGTAAAAAAAAAAATTCTCAGGTAACCTAAAATGTGCATTATTTAATTACATCAAGGGTCAAATCAAATATAAATAGTACATTAAAGGTGACCTATTATGCCCCGTTTTACAAGATTTTAAATACGTCTCTGATGTCCCCAGAGTGTGCATCTGAAGTTTTAGTTCAAAATACCCCACAGAAAATTTTTATAGCTTGTTGAAATTGCCACTTTTAAGGTATGAGCCAAAATGCGCCGTTTTTGTGTTTGTCCCTTTACATGCAAATGAGCTGGTGCTCCTCTTTCAGAAGAGGGCGGAGCTTCAAGAGCTCATGCTCCAGGATACCGACAACAACAAAACAGGACAATCTCACGCAATCTGATTGTACTGTGCAGTAAATGCGCGTTTATGAATTACACAGATGGGGAGCATAAAAATAACGACATAGCTGGTCTCATGGTGCCTTCATGTGCTATCACATTATGAGCTCGACAAATTCAAGCGGTCGACTTCACATTGCTTTCATATGCGATTTTTAATTACCACATTCCTATTTACGATCATTCTGGTAGCATGTGAAGGCAACATCAGTGAAAACAGGCAGAGACAATTGTAGCTTTAGCAACATTAGCCTTACAGAGAGCCAAGAAGCTCTTTTGGAAAACAAAATATGACGCGTGATGCTTACTTTGTCTGGAGTTGACGTTTGCACACGAAG
Organism: Sinocyclocheilus anshuiensis; assembly: GCF_001515605.1. Taxonomy (NCBI): domain Eukaryota; kingdom Metazoa; phylum Chordata; class Actinopteri; order Cypriniformes; family Cyprinidae; genus Sinocyclocheilus; species Sinocyclocheilus anshuiensis. Next base: position 572,028 of record NW_015557150.1, read on the forward strand.
TGTTGGTATCGATCCCTCTTTCAGAAGCAACCTTTGCACAACTCCAGCAGTGAACTGACCCTCGTTTGTGAGGCAGTCCGGCGTAAAATGATTAGAACAAACATATAAACACAAACATATGTCCTGTCGGACAACATCTCCACGACGCTATGCACCATATGACTAGTAAGTCAAATCTCAAATAACTGCCCTGATGACTTTTGTTCTACCCGCTTAAATGATAGAAGTACTTGCGCTGTACAATCTATAAAGACTGTCTGTTCCCCGAATAGTGAGGTCAAAATATAAATTTAATGCAGGATCTAGAAAAAATTAAACCAGAAAAACGTTAAATAAATGAACAAAAACAATTTTTAAAGTTTGGGCTCCTAAACATTAGATCACTCTCACCCAAAGCAGTTATTGTAAATTAAATGATCACAGATAATAGTTTTGATGTACTCTGCTTGACTGAAACCTGGCTAAAACCAAATGATTATATTGGTCTAAATGAGTCTACTCCACCAGGCTACTGTTATAAGCAATATATAGAGATATTCTCAATGTTACTCAGAAGACAGGATACAGGTTTAACTCATTCAAAATACTTATGCTTAATGTTACACTGTCAGATATGCAAAAGAAATCTAT
>NW_015557150.1:572767-578000 GCF_001515605.1 Sinocyclocheilus anshuiensis
CTGAAACAACATACAGAACTACCACATTTTGCTATAAGTTTGATTGCATCATATAATAATTGCTGTTAATAGTGTTCATCCTCTGTTTGATTAATCTTTAATTGATTTTTCCGTACATTTCTGCCATATGTACATTAACTGACAGTCACCACTGATAAGCTACCACTAAATATTGTAGAAACTTAATTTGCTGTAAAGTTGCTTTGCAACGATTTGTATCGTGAAAAGCGCTATACAAATAAACTTGAATTAAATATAGGACTTTTCCATTTTTTTCCGGGACATTCCCTTCGAAAATGAAATTTAACCACCGTGTCCTCAGCAGTCTATGGAGACTCCTATGTTCGTTGGTGCATCCTAACACACTTGTAAAGCCTCTTTGGCGCTGACATTGTATCTCCAGCAGCTACAGCAAGAAAACAGTAATGGCGGACTGCTACTTCTCACTCAGGGCGGGGTCTATGCTAATAGGGCAGAGAGCATCACAAATGGGCGGGACTTTCCCTAGTATGACGTGTATATAGGGAGAAATCTGAAACCACTCGTTTGGAGAGACTGTTTATGATTTATTGGGATTATAAAAAAATGAGTGGGTGGATTTTTACCATTATTAGGCATTATAGTGTTTTCACACTGCGGCCACACAACTGTGTTTAAACACCTTATAAAAGTTATTTTTGCATAATAGGTCACCTTTAAAGTTAAAAGTTACACACTTGTGTGTGTATGCTGTACAGCTCTGGTATAAAGAATGTTTTTGTTCAGGTAGCCGAAATGTCCGCCCAATAGAAAAGTTTTGCACAGCAAGAAAAAAAAAAATTAGAGGGACCATTGAATAAGAGCACAGAATGTGCCTTTTGGACGATTTCATATGCTCCTCACGCCACTTCAGAGGATCTGTCGATTTGTAATGGACAGATCAGTGTATCATGAGGTCTTTCAGATCCTATGGTAACACTTTATTTTAAGGACCAATTCTCACTAACTAGCCTGCATATTACTAGCATAGTGTCTGTTTATTAGTACTTATAAAGCACATATTAAATCCTTATTCTACATGAGCATATTTTAGATCCCTTAATCCTTAAACCCCATACCTAAACTTACCAACAACCTTACTAACTATTAATAAGCAGCAAATTAGGAGTTTACTGAGACAAAAGTTGTAGTTAATAGTTAATAGTGGCATTGGGACTTTAAAATAAAGTGTGAACAGAGCAATGTGAACTGGATGATTTGTTAGTTAGTGACATCTGAGGACGAGACTCATGCATGTTATTCCAAAATAAAAACAAATGTTTTTTGTTATGTGTCTTCATATTGTTTAATTAAAAAATAATACATTTCACACCAGTATTCAAACCCAATTGGAATGTCCTACATTGGGCGCCAGTTTTTCTGTTTCTCGCTGTAGTTAAATGCAAAAGTAAAATGAGTTACGAATGCCATTTCATATTGATGTTAAGACAATAAGAGCACTGAATGCATCTTTTAGACGATTCCACATGCATGAGAGGAATGAGAGGCTCAAACTGGAATATCTTCAATGAAACACGAGAGCGATGCGTTTCTGAAAGCGAGTGTGTTTTACGGCGCTGACCGCCGCTGATTCACAGCGAGAATGTCGTTTCTTCAAAGCGAGCGTGGCGGTGTGGGAGAGAGAGAGGGCTCAGGGCCAGCGCGGAAAGCATCTGAGTGTGGATTAGCCCTCGGGCCCGTGACTGCATGAGGGCCAGCTGACTCCGGGCTCCTTTTCTTCTCTCAAAACAACAATCCCCTCTTGAGCAAAGCCCCTACAAAAGGGCCTGTCCACACTCCTGTCGGTGGTTTGCTGGGGGTAGCTGGACTTGGCAGGGGTCCTTATTTTTGGTGGTCTCACCTGTTCTGTGTGCCTGTCATCTGGGCGAGGGGAAAGTGTCAGCGTGGCTGGGATGGTTGGCAGTGCCTCAGGGAGCTTAGGCTGACCCGTTTTTAGCTAGGAAATTCACAGGGCCGCGTCCTAAGGCCACGGTGAACTCTACCTTTCATGGCTGCCGACAACCCCCATCTGAACTGGTCTCACGTCCGCACTATTTCAAAGAGCCCTGCGTTTGGCATGCTCTTGGGCGCGTGGCATTTTTCCTCACGTACGGTGACGAGAGATACAGCGAGGAGACCGCAGAGCTGACATCTAACCCAAAAACACCTGTGTCACGGCTTCTAGCACGGCCAGACCCAATCAGGCACTCTTCCCACAGATGGTGCCAACAAAGGAGGAAACTCACGCACTATAATCCTGCCAGAGGACAACTGAATGTTGTTCACTGTGGATTGATGAACTCTCTGAAATAACTAAAAAAACGGGACCTTTAGGGGTACAACAGCTCAACTTCAAAAGGGACATCTTCACCCCTAAAAGATTCAAAGTAGTACCTTAAGGGTACATATTACTCCTCCAAGATACTAATATGCACCTTTTAGGGGTAGAAAGGTACAAAGTTGTCCCATTACGGCTACTGCCCCAGTGACAAGCCCCTAAATGTACACATTTTTGGGAATGGGGAATTTTTCTTCTGAATATTTCTTAAATTCAGCAGTTGAAATTGTTTTGGAAAAGTCTGTTATTAGAACAGGACTACAATGTTGTTTAGGTAGCAATGTTGTTTTGAAACAACACCAATGTCTATGGTACCTTCCTAAACTGTAAAATAAACTACAATTTAAACAACTTTACAGTCCAAACAATAAAAGTTTTCACAAAAATAAAAAGTTTTACAAAATGATATACCTTTCAGCCTAACAAATGATTATGTATGTTTTATACCATGGTCTGTCTGAATACTCGATTCTGATTGGCTGGCAGGTGTGCATTAAAACCGTTTAATGCACAGGTAGTTCCAAGTCAGTTTAATCACTGTTCTACATTAATGCGCTTATTTAATTGACACACACACATACAGATCAGATATAGCACTGTTCACACACTGAAACATTCAGGAGCTCAGGAACTTCTTGTCAGCGCTGCCCCGCAACTTTTATTAATAAAATAGCTTAGATACTGAAACTCTACATTATATTCCTCAGCAACGAGGAGGTAAATCACTGTTTCTGAAGTAACTAAACTCACAGCTTCATTGTTTGTAGAGAGAGACGTGCAGACGCAGATAATTCACACACAACTGTCATCTCTCTCTCTTTCTCTCTCTCTCTTGATTGATTGATCTATAATTAATTCAAATCAACGCTATAATTCATCCATTTAAAAAAATGTTATCTTACTGCACTATTTTATCTCTGTGTCTGATTTGAAGCGAGCAGAATGCTAGAGCTAATGTGCCGTTGCTGATGAAAATAACCATAATTTTTACCCTTCCGGTCAAATATTGAGCTGCAAACACCATTAACAGCTTTAACTTGTCAATGCTGGCAGATGACCATGGTATAAGCAGGATAATGTATGTCTAGCTGTGCATTAAACAAATTTAGGCAACCTCTACGTCGTGCATTAAAATAGATAGCCATGCATTATCCCTTACATATATAATTGGTCTGAACAAAAGCGGCAGAATGAAAATGCACTGGAAAAGCAGAAATACCTTGGTTACACAAAGCACACGCTGTGCTTAAAAACACTACTTTATTAGGCATCATACAGAGACAATGCCATCAAAACTTTTCTGAATACAGTCAGTTCCCTTTAGATATACAATTATCTAGTGGCCTGACTCCTCTGAGGGTGCATGAATGGCATATTTTAATGTCAGAGCTGCACATTTCACAGAAAGGTGACGAGTTTACAGGTATGCTCTGAGACAGATCTGTCCAGCGGAAAAGTGTATTACACATCAAAATTGACTTTGTTTACTTTCTTACTTTCTTAAGTTTTGCCTGCATAATCATCCACCCAGCCAGAGCGCCGACATCCATACATCACATCTCATTTATAATCTTTTTTTAATCCGACCATCCTTCCCTACACAGATGATTTGACTCATGATCTGTTAAATTCAGTACGTGTCTGCACTTTCTTTAGACTGCGAGTGTGTGTTTTGTGATCAGGCAGTCATCTGTCTCCCTGTAGAGATGATCTACAGCGTGTCATCCTCGTCCAGCAGTGATCTAGGCTCTCTGGTGGAAAACACATGTTCACGCCTGCGGTAATCCTCTCACCTGTTCAGACGAGGCCTCGAGGGAAACCACCGCCACACACACACAAACACGGTTCACACACTCGGATATGTGTCTTAAAGGAATTGCTCACATTAAACGAGCATTCTGTCATCATTTATTCACACTCATATCCTTCTAAACCCGTACGTTTTTTTTTCTTCTGTGAAACACGGAGTGGGCAGAATGTCCGAGTTTATATTTTTTTCCACACAACAGATGTGGAAAAAAGAGGCAAGTTTCAAAAAAGACACCACAAATGTATCATAACTAGCTTTGTTTTGGTGTCTTTTTCTTCTTTTTGACAGAATTAATCACTATCCACTTTCATTGTGTGGAAGATTTATGTTTCTTTGTGAAGAACATAATAACATGAGGCCAGAATAACATAATGGTGATTAAATGAAAAAAAAAAAGTTCTGAGTAAACTTATTGCTGTTGTGCATATTATGTCACAAAACACCAAAAAAGTGCAACAAACACTCTTCTGATGTCCAAAGCCAATATATCAGACACATATTGAGGCGCATTATGCAGTGTTATTCAGATTAAGGGTTAATTTTTGTTCAGCAGAACAACACATAATTCTCTATAGATTTTATGGCAGACGGTAATCAGACGTCTAGATGAGGCTTGAGAATGTGAGAGATGCGAGTCTTGTGGGTTTAAATAGTCTTTGGATTACGTCAGTGTAATTTCTCAATAGTATCTGCTCCTTTTTTCCCAGCTCCGATTCGCTTCCATTGATCAGAGGAAAAAACCTGTAGTCCCTGACATCTGAGTCCTCTTATTGATCACTTCCTGTTTTGAGGGAATGGAGCGGGTCCAGGACTATGCAGTAAATCTCACGACTGAAAACATCCTGCGCTCAGGATACTGAGCCCTGCGCGGCTGATAAACTCTTTAGTTTTATCAGCTTTGAAATTATTCTTCTATCATTATTTTAGTCATTTTTCTATGTGAATATCTGTTAAACTGTAATTTATTTCTGTGATTCGCAGCTGTATTTTCAGCATCATTACTCCAGTCTTCAGTGTCACATGATCTTCAGAAATCATTCTAATATGCTGATTTGCTGCTCAAGAAA
>NW_015557150.1:578440-583692 GCF_001515605.1 Sinocyclocheilus anshuiensis
CCTACACAGATGATTTGACTCATGATCTGTTAAATTCAGTACGTGTCTGCACTTTCTTTAGACTGCGAGTGTGTGTTTTGTGATCAGGCAGTCATCTGTCTCCCTGTAGAGATGATCTACAGCGTGTCATCCTCGTCCAGCAGTGATCTAGGCTCTCTGGTGGAAAACACATGTTCACGCCTGCGGTAATCCTCTCACCTGTTCAGACGAGGCCTCGAGGGAAACCACCGCCACACACACACAAACACGGTTCACACACTCGGATATGTGTCTTAAAGGAATCGCTCACATTAAACGAGCATTCTGTCATCATTTATTCACACTCATATCCTTCTAAACCCGTACGTTTTTTTCTTCTTCTGTGAAACACGGAGTGGGCAGAATGTCCGAGTTTATATTTTTTTCCACACAACAGATGTGGAAAAAAGAGGCAAGTTTCAAAAAAGACACCACAAATGTATCATAACTAGCTTTGTTTTGGTGTCTTTTTCTTCTTTTTGACAGAATTAATCACTATCCACTTTCATTGTGTGGAAGATTTATGTTTCTTTGTGAAGAACATAATAACATGAGGCCAGAATAACATAATGGTGATTAAATGAAAAAAAAAAAGTTCTGAGTAAACTTATTGCTGTTGTGCATATTATGTCACAAAACACCAAAAAAGTGCAACAAACACTCTTCTGATGTCCAAAGCCAATATATCAGACACATATTGAGGCGCATTATGCAGTGTTATTCAGATTAAGGGTTAATTTTTGTTCAGCAGAACAACACATAATTCTCTATAGATTTTATGGCAGACGGTAATCAGACGTCTAGATGAGGCTTGAGAATGTGAGAGATGCGAGTCTTGTGGGTTTAAATAGTCTTTGGATTACGTCAGTGTAATTTCTCAATAGTATCTGCTCCTTTTTTCCCAGCTCCGATTCGCTTCCATTGATCAGAGGAAAAAACCTGTAGTCCCTGACATCTGAGTCCTCTTATTGATCACTTCCTGTTTTGAGGGAATGGAGCGGGTCCAGGACTATGCAGTAAATCTCACGACTGAAAACATCCTGCGCTCAGGATACTGAGCCCTGCGCGGCTGATAAACTCTTTAGTTTTATCAGCTTTGAAATTATTCTTCTATCATTATTTTAGTCATTTTTCTATGTGAATATCTGTTAAACTGTAATTTATTTCTGTGATTCGCAGCTGTATTTTCAGCATCATTACTCCAGTCTTCAGTGTCACATGTTCTTCAGAAATCATTCTAATATGCTGATTTGCTGCTCAAGAAACATTTCTGATTATTATCAATGTTGAAAACAGTTGTGCTGCACAATATTTTTGTGGAAACCGAGATACATTTTATTTTTCAGGATTCACAGATGAATAGAAAGTTCAAAAGAACAGCATTTATTTGAAACAGAAATATTTTATAACATTATAAATGTCTTTACTGGCACTTTTGATTAATTTAATGCAGCCTTGATGAATAAAAGTGTTAATTTCTTTAAAAAATTTACTTTTGAATGATTTTGAAATGTACTTTTTGAACGAGCATGTGTAGCAGCCTTTTAGATCATTCTGCTTCAATAGAATTATTTACATTGAACAAAGTATTACTATTTAATAGTATTGTTATTTCTATTAAAACATGCATGTTATGTTTTAATCTTTTATTTTAATTGTTTTAATAGTTTAATGAATAGACTTTATATTAAAGCCTATATTAAACCCTTTAAGTCAAAAAACAGAAATAAAACAATAAATAAAACTCAGTTTTGCATATCAGTTACCACATGACTTAAGAAATCCTTATCAGCTATAAAAACAATGCCTCTACTTGAGGTTTGTCTCTGGTAAACGCAGCGTGAGAATTGGAGTTACGTCCTAAAACAGAAAGGAAAGTTTACGACAGTTGACGCAGGTGCTGTCCTGTCCTGTAAAGTTATAATTAGGTGAGATGGCTGCATTGAGCACGTGACCTTCGCTTGTCTCTGGGCTCCGGTCGGGCCGGTCATACGGTGAGGGTAGACGTGGACAGACGTGACCCTCCGCCTCTCATTTCCCTGTCACCTTGAAAGGCCTGATTGATTTGGCGCTCACGTAGAGTCGGATCGGAGACAGACAGTGACCTTGAGCCAGCAAGATGACTGTTCATGTCATCCTATTCATTTGCGAAATGTATGAACATATTTTTATGATGTTGGAAAAGCTGGGTGTGCTTTTAACACTAGCCTAGGACCAAATGTCTTAAAATGCTACACAGTGGTTGTATTCTATTAGGGTTATTATCATTAACTAAAACAAAACTGAATGAATGAATGAATGAATGAATGAATGAATGAATAAATTACATTACTTTGAAATAAAATAAAAATTAACTGAAAAAAATAAAAATAAAATATTTCAGCTATAGTGCCAATGCAAAATTTCAAATTTTTATTTAGTTTAAGTACTAATATAACAAAACATAATAAATTAAAACATAAAACTAAAAGTAAATAAAAACACTGCAGATATAAAAAAAAAAAATGACAATATATAAAATAATACAAAAACTTACAAAAACACACAAAAAATGTATAAAACGTTAAGTACAATTAAAATTATATAAAAATAAAATCTAACAAAAACAAAAAAGTCAAATATTTGCCTTCTTTGTCTACATTTCTATTATTTATTCTAGGTGAAGCAAAAATATCTTACTTGATGTGTTCTAGTTTGTAGGTGAGAATGATTCACTTTTTTTTTTTTTACTGAAAATACACTACTGTTCAAAGGTTTGAGTTCAGAACATTTTTTATTAAATGAATACGTTTATTATTTTATGCATTAAATTGATCAAAAGTGCCAGGAAAAACATTTCTAATGTTACAAAAGATTTATATTTCAAATAAATTATGTTCTTTTGAACTTTCTATTCATTTGTGAATCCTGAAAAATAAAATGTATCACGGTTTCCACAAAAATATTGTGCAGCACAACTGTTTTCAACATTGATAATAATCAGAAATGTTTCTTGAGCAGCAAATCAGCATATTAGAATGATTTCTGAAGATCATGTGACACTGAAGACTGGAGTAATGATGCTGAAAATACAGCTGTGCATCACAGAAATACATTAGAGTTTAACAGATATTCACATAGAAAACAGCTGTTTTAAACTGTAATAATATTTCACTGTTTTTACTGTATTTTTGATCAAACAAACGCAGCCTTGGTGAGCAGAAGACACTTCTTTCAGAAATATGTTTTAAAAAATTCTACAGTATTGTTCACTCCTAACATCTCAAAGCCGCTGAAGTGCAGACACATGCACTGATATCAATGATGCCGTCTGCTCCTTCATCTTATTGTTTAAGCTCCATTTTTTGCCTCGACACAGGTGATTCATTTCTGACAATCCCTCCCTATTTTCTGGGCTCTTATTCCTCCAGATAATATATTTGCATTAATTTTTCATCAGCGAGTAATGCGATTCATTCTCGGTGTCTCATGCAGTGGAGAGATTCCGTTACTTCATTCAGCTCCATATAGACGGAAGAGCTTTCACAGATGGATTGTGGGTGAACTACACACATTACATTACAGACCTGCTTCAAATCCAGCCTGGACGCACATGCTCTTGTGTTACTCCTGCATGCACATCAGTGTCCATGCATTCACTGCATTAACATGAATGCAATGAGACATGAAAAAAGGAGAAGAAAACGGAAAGCAAGAAAGAAAAGAAATATCTGTGAGCGTATTTAATTGTCACAGATATCCCACATGGCAGGACTTTAAAAAAGCATCCGCAGGAAGAGAGCTGAGATGTTCGGAAAACATTTAGCAGATCAATACGTCGGGGAGAGAGCGTGTGCTCTGGGACAGAAGCCTTTCCAGTCGGAATACTGTTACACTTCTATTAGTCAGACGCACGGATCGACCTATTCAGCATATTTCTGTCTCTCTGCCCAACAGGCGCAATTATTTACTGCTGTGTTACTGCATGCGAGCGCAGCTCGTGCCAACAGCCCCTCAGGTCCAGCACGGCTCTGACACAGGTCCGCCGGAGCGCCAGCCAACAACATTTACAAGTCTAACATGGCTTGTATGGCTGTCAAAATGGCTGAAAAACTAAATTCAAATTTTGTACTTAAATATTATAAAAATTCGAATTATATTCGAATTTAAAATGCATAATTTCAGTTAGGGTGAAGATAAGCTTTTGGCTTCTCTCCTGAGGCCACGAGAGAGCATCGACCAATGCACGTTTATTCAAAGCATAAGATAACATGACTATCTGTGAAAAAAGTGCATAATGTTTAAAATAATGTTTATAAACCAATTATAATTAATTAAGTTGCTTAAACAACTATAAACAAAACAGCATCATGTATGTATGCATATTTTAATACAAAGGGCCGAAAGCCAATCACACAGATTACATTTTTCGTTTAAAAACACGAGCTGCAGTGAGATGGGAAAAAACCCCGCCATAAAGTCTCGAGATATGTTTTTTCAAAGTTAAACTTTGCATGAATTTTGCATGGCTTTCTAAACATGCGGCTCTCTTGTGCGAGACACGAGTGCAGCGGTGATAGATGTCCCTCTAGAAAATGCGATAAATATGCGTTCTGTGTGAACGGCTTGGTTTCAGTTTTGACGTAAACAAGATCTTCTCCGCATTGATGTTCTCTTTTCCCGCGATATTTGTAATTAACAACGCATCAGTGCCGCATCTGGTGGCTTCAACTGGATAGACTAACAAAAACATTATAATGCAACACTTACATCGTCATCGCATCTCGTGCGCCACTGATAAGGCTGCCTCCTTAACGCACACCTAAAAATGTGGAATGCGGATTTTTATGTGGATTTTTATTTTAAATTCAACGAATATTCGAAATTTGAATTATTTTTTGACAGCCCTAATGGCTTGTGTGTCTCTGGAAAGCGCTTGGCTTCATCTGGCTCTCCGCTCAACTCTGATCGCTGACGTGTGTTTGATGGAGCCGCCGCGGTTTGCACCGCGTGACTGATTTAAAGGCCAACAAATGACATTACAAAGTAAAATGTGACCTAATGAAAGACCTGCTGAGGTGAACGACGAAACATACTTCACACATGTACGTGAAGGAGAGCAATACACAAGCTCAACCTTAAATTCTGACATGTTTGAAAATGAGCGAAACGCGATTTATAATGAACAGCAGGTACATGCATATACTAATAATATACATATATATATATATATATATATATATATATATATACAA
>NW_015557150.1:583727-585734 GCF_001515605.1 Sinocyclocheilus anshuiensis
AATAAAAGCACAACAAAATTACTAAAATTAAAATTTAAAATATAAAAGTAAAGCTAATTTAAATAATCAAAAAACACTGTAAAGTTCTGTATATAAATAATAAAATAACACTAAAATAACACTTGTTGATAGTTTTTGAGGATGAGGGTGTCACACAACCTGTCTATGTTCATCGTCTGATTTGATGACGAAAGATGAATTTCTGACATACGATCTTTGACATCAACAACATAAGATACACTACACATCAATATCTCTTCTCTTTGTGCTTTTAGCTTTCTATGCAGAGTGACTCCGTGTTGCTTCAAGCGCATCATTCTGCGCACGGGATGTGCATAAGCGCTTTGAGTCGCTCTGCACTGGAGCCTTTCATATTATAATACTTTTGCACAATGAAACATTATTAATTGCCTTTCTTGTTGTCTTATCATATGTTGCTGCCTCTAGTGTTAATTTTGTTAATTTAGTCTTAGTCTTAGTCCTGTGTCAAATGTAATTTTTCGTTTTTAATCATATTTAGTCAACTTGTCCTGTTTTAGTTTTAGTTAAGTTTTAGTCGACTAAATGTCTGAGAATTTTAGCCTAGTTTTAGTCAGTGGAAACTTACACATTTTCGTCATATTTTCATCTTACTGTATAATGGTTAAAATGATGAAAAAAAATATATTGTTTTGCTCAATTTTAATTGCAATGATTGTTGTCATTTGGGAAATTTATTTTTACATTTCATCAGAAGTTGCTATTTCGCCAGTAAGCAGAAATCAATAGAATATCGACTCGTATGCATGGTTTATTTAACCTCATCTAGTGTACAGATTTATAACTGGATATCAATTAGAAGCTAAATAAACACCAAAGACTTCAGATATACACTCGCACTGTCTACATTATGAAAACTGCTGTAACAAAAACCTACTCTCAAATATTATAACAGAGAAATTCCTAATAGTAATTACAATAATTCCAAATTGCATTAATGTTTCTCTTTTAAAACAATGGCAAAAAGACTTATTGCTGCACAGAGGTTGCGTAAGTAACGTTACAATCAGCAAACAATACAGTGGAGATCCCTGACAGAACACAGACTGCTGAATAACACTAAACACAAAAGTTGATAAAAAGGATTGGAATATAAGTGAGCTGTTCGCTTCTTTCACAAACAAGTGTTCTCTTCTCTTCCTGTGCAAACTAGCATTTAGAACTAGCATTCTGACTGCATTTAAAAGCATCCTAAGCATAACACGTCAGTCAGCAGTGTTGGGGGTAGCGCATTACAAGTAACGCGAGTTACGTAATCAGATTACTTTTTTTCAAGTAACTAGTAAAGTAATGCATTACTTTTTAATTTACAATAAAATATCGGAGTTACTTTTTTCAAATAAGTAACTCCAGTTACTTTGTTTACCATGTATTGAGTGACAGCTCTACTGTCTCCATGTTGAGAGGAATCAGGAGTGAGTGCAGAGGCGTTGTGTGAGCTGTGTGAACATGATGATACTGTAGTTCTAGACTAAATGAGAACATGCATTTACTCATCTCACTTACACAAAATCACATTCAGTATTCCTCAAAATGAATAAAAGCAGTGAAATGCAAACTTAGAATAAGAAGCAAACCTGTGATAATTAAATGTTAAATACCACAAAGATCCTATAAGTATTCAATCGCATTTGTGACCCTGGACCACAAAACCAGTCATAAGGGTCAATTTTTCGATAATAAATCAGCTTTCCATTGATGTATGGTTTGTTAGGATCGGACAATATTTGGCTGAGATACAACTATTTGAAAATCTGGAATCTGAGGGTGCAAAAAAATCTAATATTGAGAAAATTATCTTTAAAGTTGTCCAAATTAAGTTCTTAGCAATGCATATTACTAATCAAAACTGAAGTTTTTATATATTTACGGTAGGAAATTGACAAAATATCTTAATGGAACATGATCTTTACTTAATATCCTAATGATTTTTGGCATAAAAGAAAAATCGATAATTTTGACCCATAC
>NW_015557150.1:588087-591924 GCF_001515605.1 Sinocyclocheilus anshuiensis
CAAATATACCCCAGCGACTTAACACTGCTTTTGTGCTCCATGGTCACATTTTGTTAACCAGTGTCTTTACTGCTGACCTTCAATGATCCAATTCAACCATACGAATAAGCAAAAATGATTTTAGATAAACTTTTATATTTTCGGCTTTTACATTTGCCAAAAGTAGAACTGTTTTATATTAAAAACAAACAAACAAGCCCAGCCCAGATGAGAAAAAGTAATGCAAAAGTAACAATGCATTACTTTCCTAACGCAATATTATAATGCATTACTTTTAAAAGTAAGTTTCCCCAACACTGTCAGTCGGTCAGTCTTTGAGCTCCTCACCTTCCTTCAGCATGCCCACTTTCAAGCACTTCATGAAGCGGCACGCCTGACAGGACTTGCGTCTTCTTTTCGTGATCTCGCACTCATTGGTGGCCGGACAGCTGTACTCGATGCTACCTGGTGAGAGACAAAGAGACAAGAGAAAAGTGAGGCGCTTTCCACTCGCAGGACGTCGCTCCTGTCTGCTCGTCCAAAAATAACCCAACGAAAACAAGCTAATGCAGGAGAGTTATACAGCGCGCCACTGCATCCATCAAAGCGATCAAAAGAACGCTCTATAAATCACTTTATTTATAAAATCATCTTTTACTCAATTTGATAAATTGACTGTGGCCGCGAGACACTACAGAACAGGGACAGCGTGTGCTGGAAAGATGAAGAAACATGAGCCAACAAAACAGATGAGACAGGATTCAAAACAAAAGATACCTGTGCTTTCAGTGCTTCCATTCAAATCGCACCTCGCCAAATTACATTCACAAATTCAGTGCGCATTTGTGCACGCCGCTCGGCCCGCTTTACATAATACCCGACCCAAACCTAGGCCGGTTCTGCTGCTCGCTCGCTATTTACATAGAGAATAACCAGCTACTGATACATTATTCAAGCTGAGCGCTTCAGCGCTTGATACCTGCACAATAAAAGAGCCGTTTGAGTGGCATTGTGCGAGTAACAATAGGCAAAGTGCTTGATACACTCGGCCATTCTGCGTGTGTCCGTGTACATTTAACTGCGGCGAGGCATTTAAATTAGGACATGTATGGGTAATGGCAGGAGCGACGGCTAAATGCAGAATGACAGTCACCAGACAGCGCTCTTGTTCTTGTGCGAGCGTGTGGTTTGAATGTCTATGTGGACGGTGCTCGCTCAATATATTCAGCCTTGTCTTGATCACTGAAGACGTTGTGCTGAATAAAAACAATATGCTCTCTGACATATACTGTACGGCTGAGGAAAACAACACTCGCTACAGGACGATGACGGGATTCACCAGAAAACATCTCTAGAGCGATATCTCTGTGTCGATGAGTGTGCAACTTTTATATAGTTGGTAAATAGTGTTGCTTTAGTGCAGTGGGCTGGTTCTGGCAACCAACTCAAGGAAACATGCACAGATTTGAGTCCCAATAATGCATTTTAGGTCTTCTTATTCATAACAAAATATCTGTTTTCAACTACGGTGTATTTAGTGTAAATATGTCTGTTCATTGTAACCTTACATAAATAGTTCACTCAAAATGTCTCACTGATTTTGTGCTAATTACAGCCCTGATATATATCTCACACTATTTGCTTTAAAGAAATAACACATGCTGCAATTAAATATATTTATTTGACATAATATTTACCAAATTATAACTAAATCATCTGAAAATTAATCAATATAAAATTATTTGAACGTCATGAAATAAGAAACATGTGAAATATACAGATTTATACTTCAGATAGCAACTTTTAATGCTATTATAGTATTTTTCACAAATTCAGAAACTGCTGGGAGCTCCTGTGCATCCGCGCTCAGCACTGTCAGAATAAAAGTCCCTTTTCCGATACTTATTGGCCAAACAGAAAAACATATCGGCCGACGACAAAACGAAAAATGATAGACTACTACTCAAGTCAAGTCACAATAACTATATTTCTAAAGCGCAATACGGATTGTTTACAAAGCAGCTTCACAGTAATAATAACAGTGTTAATGTTGCTAAATTAATCAATTATTAAACAAATTGAATTTCAGCTGTAAAGCAACTTAACAGAAGACAATAGTGTCATCATTCAGTTCAATGTTGATTCAGTTCAGATCAATAACAGTGTCAAGTGTTATTATCAAGTCGATAGCAGTGTTGAGGGTAACGCATTACAAGTAGCACAGAACGTAATCAGATTACTTTTTAAGTATCTAGTAAAATAACACAATACTTTTAAATTTGCAACGAAACAAAGTAACTTTTTCAAATAAGTAACGCGGGTTACTTTGTTTTCCCATTTATTCACAGACATCTCTCTTGTCCCCGTGTTGTGAGAAATCGTGAGTAAGTGCAGACGTACTTCCTTTAGCCTGAGGCTTATTAATTTCACTTTTGGTGTGAAAGGACCTTTAATTTGCCAAAAATAGAACTTGTTTTTTTGTTATTTAAATAGAAACAAGCAAGCCCAGCCCAGGTGACAAAAAGTAACGCTAAAGCAATGTAATGCACTACTCCATAAAAAGTAACACATTTAGTTACTTTTTATGGAGTAAGGCAATATTGTAATGCAACAATAACTTTCCCCAACACTGGTCGATAGTATTTTTGAATGTTAATTGTCTCTTAAGCCCAAATACAAATTACATTTGTTATAATTTACACATTTTATATTAAGTAGCTTCAATGTCCAGTAACGTAGTGTTGAACGACTTCTTCAAAAGAACAGCCTGTCTGCGGTTGAACTACGTTTTTTGACAGATATAGTTTTCAAGAAGCTTACCAATACTGTAAACCTTTTTTTAAAGCTTTCTTAGTTAATTAAATATTTAGTAATTTACATTTTACACTGGATTAGTGCGTGCAGTTGGTACAGTTATACTGTAAATCTATCTCTGAACAGGTCAGTAACGGTTGCAGATGAAGCTTCTCCGTCAGCGTTCTCCTGCTTTGCTCTCTGAAATCTTCCACAAACGCTTCCATCCCCCATTCCCAACTTATGCAATTATGTTAACATTATTGCACAGATCAAGTGGAGGGTCCCAAGATGTATTAAATAATTAGACATCCCCGCTTTTATCTGGGTTATACGAATCAGTATGCAAATGTAGCAGATCTCTTTGGGTTTGGGGTAAATAAAGGTGTGAAAATTAATGTTTTCTCTTCCTGTTTTCCCATTTGTTGTCACGACCAACTAAACAGCGCTAATCAAACACATTTCCTGTGCGTTTCCAGATAACAGATTCATGGTTTTCCCACAACTAGAATGTGCAGCGCCTCATTCCTCCTTCATCCTATCATATTTTCTGCAGAAGGAAAGGCTGAGACTTCCTATTCTGGGATGCGTCCCTGCGGGATCATTACGGAGGATACGTCTTGAATTGCAGTGTTGGTTAGCGTATCGCGGCCGTCTGATTAGCACTCCATCAGGAGACTGACGGCTCTCATTCCCTCTCAAATATGCTGCTAGTCTCACGTAAACACACTTCTGACTATCGGCATAAGGTCTGGTCCACGTCGCAGATTATTCTGGCCTCAAAGTGCAGCAGAGAGGAAGAGGCCAGAATAAATTACATTGAGAACTAGGTCTTGTGCTGATATGTAAGGCGAACAACCACAGCTGAAATTAGCAGAAGACATTAAAAGGCTGATCACTATTTTTGGATACCTTGGTTAGGGCTGCACAATTTGGGGAAAAATGTTTGATTTTTCTGATAAAAATTGTGATTGTTATTTAAAATGCAATAAAAATGTTGTGATTATATATGATTATAAAATATGAATAAAATACTATTGATAAATATTATTATTATTATTATTA
>NW_015557150.1:592368-595927 GCF_001515605.1 Sinocyclocheilus anshuiensis
AATAATAATAATAATAATAATAATAATAATAAATAAAATACTATAGTACTAAACTATAAAATATACTATAAATTATTATTATTATTATTAAAAAAATACTATTATAATATGCCTCTGGATTGTATTTTAGAAAAATAATAATATAATAATATTAGTTTTATTTTAAAGCATAACTGTAAAATTACAATACTAATATTTATCACTTATTTACGTCTTAATTAAAGTGCAGAAAATACCATGGTACTACAGCCAAAAATAACACATGGTACATTTGTGCAGAGTAAACATTAAACGGAAAATCAATAGCCACTGATAAGCTATTACTAAATATAATGTAGAAATGTTTATTTTCTGTAAAGCTACTTTGCAACGATTTGCATCGTGAAAAGCACTATACAAATAAACTTTAAACACAAATTCAATGCAAATGTAGCAATCAGTTCAAATTTACTATCGAAAGCATGTCTAGCTCATATCATATAAAGATTTTATTTGTAAACAAGAGGCAACATTTAGAAATGATGCAATATGGAGGACAAGTGTGCAATCGCTTCAGTCTGCTCAGAACGGATCTACTCAGAAATCCTATAAAAGTTATATTCTTAAAATAAAAAGTCTCGGGATTGGAGAAGACACATAAAGTTGTGTTTTTTTTTTCTTCTCAACATGTATCTGCTTTAATTTCTTTGATGGTTTTTCAGGACCGGTGCCAGGCCATGGTTTGGGGAGAGACTCGGGTCAAGTAAGTAAATTACAGTAAAATCGAAGGTCTTCCTCATCAAAATCTAACCTGATTTTTACAGGCTGACTGTCAGCCTGGATTACTGCATAGAAGAAAGAGATGGAGCTTTCATACACGTTTACACCTGTGCTGAAAATGGCCAACAGAGCGGGCTCAGGAAGAGGCTGACGGAGGTGTTCGGGTTGGTCACGGCGGTCAGGAACCATCATGTGATCAGAGATGACGTTCATTTAGACCGGCTCTGACTGATGCAGCTATCAGCCTGTGCTGGTTTGGAAAAAGCACTGAAAACATCAGACTGACCAGCTTAGAGAGTCAAAATAAAGATGATTATGAGTTTACAGCAAAAGTGAAATACTGATTTCTGATGATTGAACATGTTTAGTGAAACCAAACTATAAAATCATTAAAAAAAAAAGAAGTGCAGCTAACAGGGAATGTTCTCAGAACGTTCTGGCAAGGTACTCTCAAAGTTATGGACAAACGATCTAATAGAATGTTTGTCAAGTCATCTGGTCTTTAATAATGTTAATGGCAGCATAAAAACATTATTTATACATTGCTCATGGAATGTTTTTCTGAAACTTTTTTCAACAAGTTTCAGATTGTTCAGACAACATGCAAAAGTAACTTTTCTAACGTTTGCAAAATGATAAAATGGTTTGTTAATGTTTGTATAGCCAAGAAGAACAAAAAAAAAAAAACCTTTTTAAACATTCAAAAAGCTGGATATTTTCATAACTAAATGGGAATGTTAGCACAGCATTCTTGGAAGATATTTTTGTGAGCTGGGCACATCCATTTTTAATGTTTGGATAGACACTGATGTGAATAATATCAACGCCCGTCAGCTTCAGCTGCATCAGTTTCTACACTGTAAAGCCCAAGACATATTTACCACTTCAGAGGTGATTTACAAATCCTCTTTCGGTCTAGAATTGGAACTGGACTTTCATGAGAGCAGTAAATAATTATGAATGAACAATAACATGAACCTAAGAATTCCATGAATTCGATATTTGTAATATGAATACTAATTTGCAAACATTTGTAAGTCACTTTTGTAAGCTTCAGAAGCTGCCCAAGTGTTGTGTGTAAATGTCTATTAACACATGTTTACTAGCATTTATATTTATTAATTTTTTTCTGGCCAAAATACATTTTTGTAGTAAACAGTGAAGCTCAATTAAATATATTTTTGAAATTAAAATTATATTTAGTTTCAACCTCCATATACCAAAATATATTTCAAAATGTATTTCAGGGGCAAGAAAATACATTTCTACATTTCACTGAAGAAAATACATATCATTGCTTAATGTTATGTTTTCACACGTGTTATATACAACAAAGATTTTCTACAAATGTGACATGAATGTATTTTCTGCTGAAATATACAGAGGGAAAATATTATATATATATATATATATATATATATATATATATATATTAGCACATCTATTTTTTGGCCTTTTTTTGTATATGTTGAACTTAATGCATATTAAATACATATTTTTTGCCTATGGGTTTTTTGTTTTTTCTTTTTCAAAAAAAGAAATGAAGGATTTCAATATCAAATGAAGAATTTGATAATGAAATATATAAACATTTATTATTGATTTGCTTGTTTACATGTCAGGTAAAATTGGGGTAATGGGCAAAAATCTAGATCGGTTTATATTTGTCAGCTGTTTATGACCTCACGCTGAAAAAATAAAGCGTTAATGTGTTTACATAACTACATGCATTGCTGACTCATTAAGCAAAGTTGGGTTATGCATGTAAACAGACTCAGTGTTTATTCAAACAAAAGAAAAAGAGTACGATTTACGAAATGACAAACACTTGCCTGCTTCCAACAAAGAAATTAAAGGTTAGACATTAAACGACTGAAGGCAATACTGGAATATCTAAACATTTATTACTGCTCTGCTTAGACTTGTTACATTTGTCATAATTGTTTTATCACTATATGGACTAAAATTGCTGCAGTTCACGTGCTGTTTGCTTGTTCAGCGATGTAAGATTGTAGGGAAATTTGGTTCTGATTTCATGAAATGATCATTAGCGATTACTCACGGTTCCATCAACTCAGTATTAGTATGTTTGACATACTTTTTAGTTCTTTATTGCCATTTTAACCAAATGCTATACAATATTTATTAATACATTTTTTCTGAACACATTCAGAAACCCTCAACCTCGCCCTGTTATTTACTTTCTTAATCCCGTCTGATCCTCATCTCTCGTGCCTCTTTTTGTGTCTTCAGTCAAAAGCTCATCGTCTGCCCTATTCTTCATGATCTCAATCGGTCCTCTCTTTTCCACTTGTCTCTTTCTGCCTAAAATCCTCCCTCGCTCATCCAGAGCCGTGCGTCTGCTTATTATGCCATTAGTCGTCCCGCTCCTGCACGAGACAAAACCAGTCCCTCTTCAATCTAAAGAAAGTCCTGGGTTTCTTCCCCTCCTTCCTGAAATTACCCAGCGACGCGTGCCTGCGTTTCTAATTGCGCCGGCCGTCCCCGGAGACGAGCCCCTCCCCCCGGCCTAATGAAAAGCCTCGGCCTTAATTACTCCTGCTGAACGCTGATTGTTATTGACAAAACTCCTGTGGCTCGGACAAACGGCTCTAGATTAGCTCCATTACAGGCAGCGCTCCAAGAGGAAGAACACAGCGATAGAGGGGGAAATCGCCATCTGACAATACAAAGTGAGGAGGGAGACGCGTGGTGTAACTCTCCTCCTCTTAAAGGGTTAGTTCACCCAAAAATGAAAATTAGCCCATAAATTACTCACCCTCAAGTCATCCTAGGTGTA
>NW_015557150.1:596481-617011 GCF_001515605.1 Sinocyclocheilus anshuiensis
TCGTGTAACTCTCCTCCTCTTAATTGTCTGACCCGTCGTTCTACTCAAAGCGCTCGTTTGTTCGAGTGTCTCATCGTGGACGCTTTTGTGCATCTGTCAGTGTTTAAAGCCGAACTCTAAATATGTGATTGAGGGACGCCGCGTGTGTTTCGCCAACAGTGGGGATTTTTGGACAACTGCGATTGTTTGCCTTCACAAAGGTCCATAGACTGTTTAAAGCCGATACAACGCAGCCAATATCAGAGAATGTGTGTTTAAACACCTGACGGTCCTGAGAGCTTCTGGACTTTGAGAGTGGAGTCATGTTTGTCTTCGCAGTTATTCATAAGTCATGCCGTATGTCGAAATGAACAAATACAGTAGGGATTTAACCCTGTAAAACCTGACATGTAATATAATAGTGAAACAATGGAACAGAGCTTTTAGACAAAATATTTAAAACCAAAAAGTCTGCATATGTGTTTTTTTTTAATATCACATTTGATCCATTTATGGTTCTTATAGTCTGATACAGTGAGAATATGGAGGAAAAAAAAACAGATCAATTTTATTCAGAGACTCAAACTGAGCAAAAATATGCAATTTAGTAAAGTAAGATGAAATTCTGATAATGATAATAATGAGATCTTTATAACAGTACAGCAGATACTGACATAAAGTAATATAAATATCAGTGGTCGCTCTATATCTCCAGTAATCTGTCTCAGTAAGATGAGATTGAAATGCTCCAAACATATAATGCAGTGATTGAGAGCTGAAGAAATAAAGGCTCCTCAGAAGATGTGAGATGTTCTGGAGGCTTGTGAAGATCATTCCTCCGCTGAGGAACAGTGAAAGTAAAGCTTCTGGAAACAAACGCTCCTCAAAAGATCCTGAGGATCAGATTTGAGACTCTAAAACATGATTGATGGAGAATCAAGTAAAGCTGAGCTGCTTCAGTCCAGTAAGTGTTCATCTGGAGATATTACTGCAGTTATTCTGACGCTTACTTGATCAAAATCAGTCAAGATTTGACACGTGAAGCTCCAGCTGAAGATGAACGTTTGTACAATTACACTAAAAGAGCTTTGACTGGATAAAAAAACTCTAAACTCAATCAGAGACAGAAGACATGAGCAGATTGAGTGTGAAACAGGTTTAACAGCAAAGTTTTGATCGTGTTGATCATTTAGAAATTTGCTTTAAAGAGTTAACAACTAATCACTAAAACTCAACAATAATATTCTTATCTGTAAA
This sequence comes from Sinocyclocheilus anshuiensis, assembly GCF_001515605.1. NCBI lineage: Eukaryota > Metazoa > Chordata > Actinopteri > Cypriniformes > Cyprinidae > Sinocyclocheilus > Sinocyclocheilus anshuiensis. The sequence goes on from NW_015557150.1 coordinate 597,718, forward strand.
TGTTATATTTCATGTGAGTATTTCCATTTGTAGAACAGTGTGTCCTATACATGAGTTAAACCTAAGAAACCTCATTAATGCGTTCACACGTTTACGCATGTGTGCCATTGGGAAATGTGGGTTTGTATGCAATTAATCGATTAATGAATGAAGAAATTCCATGAAGAAATCAAGTAATAAAGTAACACTCTTAATGAGTGAGGTCCCTACATGCATGTTGCTAAAGGTTTATGAAAGCAGAGCAGTGTGACTGGTGTCAGTCAGACTCTCTCTCTCTCTGAGCCGTCACACACACACACACACACACACACACCATGTGATTAGTATCTGGTTCAGAACACACCGCTCCTCTTGTCTGTGCCAATCCAATCTGACAGTGTGATGCTGCATGTCTGTTCTGACCTGAACATCACGCACCACAGACATCTCTGCATTACAGCGCTCAGCTTAAAACACTCACAGCACTCCACAGAAAACACCGGATCTGTCCACAGAACCGAATAACCGGTCAGTCACAGATCATCCCATCCATATTCAAAAATTACATAGTTAGCTTATGCTTATAATAATTGTATGCATGCTTGAACATATACCGTATGTGAGCCTTTAACATAAATAATTGCTTTATGTTATTTTTGATTGTTTAAAGTTTGACTGTTATATAATAGTCAAACACTACATTACGTATATTAAGAAACTGAAAAGAGTCAGCGCACACAAAACTGGAAAGCACTTTCTCAGTATCACAAGCTCAAATCTGATTGGCTGATTTTACATAACTTCAGGGTATCAGTATGTGAATCGATTAAGCTTTAACAGCATTAATTAACCCCATGGTTTTCTGTATATTTATTTAGAATTGCCAAATTCCTTTGTATTGCAGAAGTGTTGTGAGTCTCCAGTTTCATTACTGAATGAATGAGTCAATGATTCAATTATTCACTCATAAAGACAAGTCACTTGTTCCCTTTCAAGGGAACTTCGAACTGCGTCCTCTAGGGGTCGCTATGGGGAACGCCTCATCGTGACCCGTGTCTGAAGTTGATCATCAGGCCCCCGGCACGACACTGCAAAATTTCCTGGACGTACGGGCTGGGCTTATGCTTTCAGGCTACCCTGTCTGGTATAGCGTATCTAGGTCGCCCTGAGGGGCCTCCTAGTCACCAGGATATCCCCTCTTGCTGAGGCATCGAGCGGGAAGTATAGAGGTGGCATTTGCAAGAACCTTCTTGTGTAATGCTGTCTCAGGCAGTGCTCCCCTCGCTTAGAGGGTCGTATTTGAGCTTGCCTCTCCCGTTTGGCCCAGTACCTCCGGGTATCTGCGATCAGATGCCTGGAAATTTAAATCTATGCTATGGTAAGTGCACACGCTAAGCTCTGTGCACTTTCTGAAACCAACATAGACCTAGAGGACGCAGTTCGAAGTTCCCTTGAAAGGGAACGTCTCAGGTTACGTATGTAACCATGGTTCCCTGAGTAGAGAACAAGACACTGCGTCCTCTAGGTTTCTTGCCATGCTTCGGACGCAAGCTTCAGACGAAGAAGTGGATGATGTGTTCTCCCGGCGCCTATTTATACTATAGTCGCACCGGTAGTGACGTCATGGCTGTCGCCAGCCAACGTGTTGATGGTGTTTTTTCAATATATGCTTCAGACACGGGTTACGACGAGGCGTTCCCCATAGCGACCCCTAGAGGACGCAGTGTCTTGTTCCCTACTCAGGGAACCATGGTTACATACGTAACCAGAGACGTTTTGTTTCTGAATGAATCAGCCATTTGAACTAATCAGTTGAATGAATGATTCAACAACTCACTCATTAAGACAGTGACTTGCTGCCACCTACTGGCTTTTAGTTGCAAATTTAGAGTACCATTTCATTAAAAAATGTAATAATAAACACAAAATAAAAATATTAATGTTTCTATATTGAATCAAAATATTTCTTTCTAAAGCATTTTTTTTTTTTTGTAATGTCTATTCAATGCCTTTCTCACGTAACAGAATAATGACTTTAAATTATCTTTTGGGGGAATTTTTTTAGCCAAATTTTTATTTTGTGATTTCATTTCGGTAAACATTTATTTCAAGCAACTAATTTTTTTTTTTGTTTGTTTGTTTTGTTTTTTTTTAGACCACACTGGTCTTGCATTTTGGTAAAAGCCCAAATCTGGTCTTGTTCTTGTTTTTGTTTTTGTTTTTTAAACCTGCCCCTAAACAGAAAACAAGCCTAACTGTGATTGTTTGGTTTACATGTCAGTCACATGGTCTCTTTCAGCTTTTGGCCAAAATGAGACACAATGAGGACCAGATTTTTTCAATGTGAAACCCTTTGGTTTGTCCATTTCTTCTGTTCTGTAATGAGAAGCGATGGTGATGTAAAGACGGCTATTTCATCCGCTCTTGCTGTCTTCTGGTCAGTGTGGTCATCTTATCATATGTCTCTGTAACAGTAAACCTCTTATAGGCGATCAAATGGATTGATTACTGTAACGTCGCTGCTGGCGCCACACCATACATCACCCTGTCCATGTCATGATAATGTCAATATGCACATTGTCTTTCTATTGACAATTGGCCATCCACGGTTCATTGTTTCTCATTCTCACATCATGAAATGAAATACGTTTATAGTGATATTAGTCTGGAAGTTTTCTTTATATGAAAATATGAGTGGTGTTTTGCACCCACTACTGATAGAGTATGATACAAACATTTTCTGTAAAGCTGCTTTGAAAAGAGCTATACAAAGATAAACTTGAGTTGACTACTGTGTTTCATTCCTGTCTTAAGCACAAATCTGATCACCAAAGCTGCATTTATCTGATCAAAAATACAGTAAAAATTTAAATATTATTACAGTTTAAAATAGCTGTTTTCTATGTGAATATCTGTTAAACTGTAATTTATTTCTGTGATCAAAGCTGTATTTTCAGCATTATTACTCCAGTCTTCAGTGTCACGTGATCTTCAGAAATCATTCTAATATGCTTTACCATTCAAAAGTTTGGAGTAAGTAAGATTTAATAATAAAAATAAATAAATAAATAAATACTTTTATTCATCAAGGATGCAATAAATTGATCTAAAGTGACAGTAAATACATGTATAATGTTACAAAAGATTTCTATTTCAAATAAATTATGTTCTTTTTAACTTTCTATTCATCTGTGAATCCTGAAAAATAAAATGTATCATGTTTTCCACAAAAATATTGTGCAGCACAACTGTTTTCAACATTGATAATAATCAGAAATGTTTCTTGAGCAGCAAATCATCATATTAGAATTATTTCTGAAGATCATGTGACACTGAAGACTGGAGTAATGATGCTGAAAATACAGCTGCGCATCACAGAAATAAATTACAGTTTAACAGATATTCACATAGAAAACAGCTGTTTTAAACTGTAATAATATTTCACAATTTTTACTGTATTTTTGATCAAATAAATGCAGCCTTGTGAATTATTCAAAACCTCTGACCTGTAGTGTGTACAAAGCAGCACATGCATATGAAATACCTTGTATTGTTCTCTTGAAGAAGGCCTTGCAGGCTTCACAGGAGGCCACACCGTAGTGATACCCCGACGCGATGTCTCCGCACACCAGGCACAGGCGTTTTGGGATGGAGTTGAGCATGTATTCGCACTTGATGGAGCCGGGGTCCTCCAGTAACGTGCTGGAACAGTCCTCGTAGCGTTTGCGGCAGGCGCTCCCTGCTGCGCTCAGCGGCCCGCCCGCCGTGAACATGGGCGGAGAGTCCAGGCCGTTGGAGTGGCTGTTGATGAGGCTGGCGTAGCCGCCGCTGGCGTCCGAATGCGCGCCGGGACTGGGGTGGCTGGCCGTGTCCACCAGAGAGGACGGACTGGAGGGCTCTGTCTTGATGTAGGAGCCACAGCTGGACGTCATGTGCCGCTCCTCAGCAGCCATCCTGTTCAGCAGCCTGAAACATACACAGCGGCGTGAGACGCAGGACGCAAATGTGACCCTGGAGCACAAAAGCAGTCTTAAGTCGCTGGGCTATATTTGTAGCAATAGCCAAAAATACACTGTATGGGTCAAAATTATTGATTTTTCTTTTAAACCATACATCAATGGAAAGCGTATTTATTCAGCTTTCAGATGATAAATTTACATTTTTCAGATGATACATTTTTTATGACTTTTTTGGTTTTGTGGTCCAGGGTCACAAATGCCTAAGTGCTGTTGGTGCCAATAAAGCTGCATTTAATATAAGATCAAAAGTACAATTAGGTGCAGTAAATGTGTTGCTCTACAGCACATTTCAGTGAAACTACCACACTCTTCCAACAAAATCCACACTGCAACCCAATTTACACAGCTCACGTGTAAGAATAGGGCTGAACAATAACAGTTAAACTGATTATTGGGATTATTTTGTTCAAAAATTATAATGGTGATTATTAATTATGATTGTTGTCATTTGAGAAATGTATTTTTATATTGTTGCAATCACATAAGCAAAACAAATCATGAGAACATCAACATGACATCTAAATGAGCTGTTTTTACTCAAGTCAAAAATAATAGTATAAAACGGATAGTCCTTGATTCTGATTGGCTGAGCCACGTTCGAAGCTGTTGTAAATTACTCTACAAACACACACCTTTGTTTACGTTTGTCTGTTGCTCGGCAACCACTTTGTTGCAACCACAACTGTTTCTGAGGAGCTACATTGTTTGGTGGAAGAATACTGTTTTTATTAATATCATTACACTTTATTTGCTCTGTTTTATTTTGTGAAACCTTACTACGTATATGGAATAACCGTTTTATAAAAGCAATAATCCCCGTGAAGCCGTGGTTTACAGTGAATTTTTAACAGCTAAGGGGGTTTTACTCCGCTTCGCGTCGTACCCAACAACGCCTCTTAGCTGTTATAAATTCACTGTAAACCACGGCTTCTTGGGGCTAATTGCTTTATTTAACATCACTGATACCTTATACGTCAATTTATATATATAAAAACAACATTTTTATGGGTTAAATCAGGTAGAAATACTTCTTTAACCCTAATAGCTCTTCAAAAAAAAAAAAAGTTATAAAACAAATTTTTATTAAAAAAAAAAAAGTTTTAGTAAGGGAACGAAACTTTGCAAATTATGTACGACCCTCATAATACACATAATCATTTATTTATTTATTTGTTTGTTTGTTTCGAGGTTCAAAAGAGAGGTATAATTATTTAAACACAAATGTTACAGGTTTCATGTTCGGGTCATTTTGGACTCAGTATGTATGAAGTACCAACAGGTGTCAAAAATACTGTTTGTAAAATTATCTGTACATTTATATTAATTAAATAAATAAATAAATGAATTCCGTCAGTTTTTAATTAATAAAAAGGGGGTAAATGCAGTAATAACATGGTAATAACATAGTAACATTTAAAACATAGTAACTTATAGTATGATTTTATTTGAAAAATATTAAATTATGACTGTTTTATAAAATGGCGATTCTTCAGATTGCAAAAACAGTATATTTTGATTATACTGTATTATATGATAAATATAATATAGATACAGCTTTCATTTGAAAACCTGTAAAACATTATGAAAACCGGTAAAACCACAAAAAAAAGATAAAACAGTGAAATTCCTAATACTAATTCCACAATGTTTTTTTTTTTTTCAGTTAAAAAATGACAACAAAAAAACATTGTATTGTGGCACAGAGTCCATTTATTCAGCAACCACAATCACAAACAATATAGTCAAGATCCATGTGCATATTTACTACAGTTCATCACTGAGAAGGACCGATTGCTTGCCAGGTTGGGAAGATAAGTAAACCACTGGGCAGAAAATGTATAGATTTAAGAGAAAAGCTCTGATTGGTGGATTTAAACTCTTGACATCTGGCAACCCCAGGCATTACAGCTATAGTGGAGGCTTGTTACCAGTGCAAGATAAACGCAATGCCAAATCAAACAATGTTTTCAGGATAAATAACTAGTACAATATCACGGGCAATTATGCTTAATGCGAGATAAGCAGAAATAATGATTGCAATTAAAATATGATTCACTGTGCAGCCCTAAATAATGTTTTAATTTGAATATGGTCCTTTAAAATAACTATGAAGACAGACATCACTCACACTTTTGCGACATCTGAATATTTACCTTCATGTTTATAGATGTTATGATTGTCATAGCAAATCAAAATATTGTCCAATATTGTCGCAAATGGATCTGCTGGAAATTATTTGAGGCTGCAAGAATCAGAAGAAAGTTCAGCAATGCTTTATGTATAATGCATTATATAGGTATTCATAATGTACTTTGTAATGCATGATATATTTCCATAAATAATTGTAACCCAAGTTAAAACACTTTATAATATTTGCAGATTCTGTGTTATATCTGAAAGTGGTTGTTTTTCATGTGAATGCATTACAGATTATACTTACTAAAGGTATGACAAAGAATAGATGAGCATTATAATGTATTATAACTGTGGTTATAATTATTCACGTGAACATACAACATGCATTACGTGTCATAATTAATGCATTACCATACTTTTACAATGCATTATATGTAAAAGCTTGTGTTACAGCAAGATTCTGGTGGAATGAATAATTCCAACCAAAGAAATCATCTTCTGAATGCTTCACATTTACAGGCACCACTGGTCACAAGCATGCACCGAATTGAAGACAAGCAGCTGAAATAGACAGAACGTGATTTATTTGACTCCAGCCTATAAATAATTAACGTTGCAGAGTGTCGCAGGGGTCATGATGGGGTTACTCAGCTTTTTTAGCTGTGGAGTCCAGGGCCAGGAGTCCGATGGATTTGATAGCATTAATAAACCTGAGCTTCCCTTGATCCCATACAAATCATGTCTTCAGGCCAAGACTCTGACGGACGCCAGCCCTGCATGTCAGTCTCACCACTGTGCTGCCAACCAGCGTTATTGTACTATCTTTAAGATATAACTAGTGTTTGTATTAATATTTAAATTTTATAATATAATATAATACTTATATATTCAATATAATTTATAACTTAATATTAATATAATAAAATATTAATATACTTGTTTTAATATTTTCAGTTTTTATTTTTATTTTAGTTTTAGGAATTTTGTTGTTTTTGTTATTTTTATTAGCTTTTTATTTTATTAGATTTTATTTTTAGATTTTATTCATTTTTATTTTAGTTTTAGTAATACCTATTTTAGTACCTCAAGTTAAACTACATGAAAATGAGAAATGTTGCTTTAGCAACTAGATAAAATAAAGTTTTTTTACATTTTATTTCAGTTAAAGTTTATTTTTTTTGAAGTAACAAAACGTTTTTAATGGTTTTCGTTTTAGTTTAACGTTCATGCATAAATATATATATATATATATATATATTTTTTAATATTAAAATTAAAATACGAACTCAACACTGTAAGTGAGCAGCATGACTTGGTGAAACTCCTTTAGATGAAAGAGCTGAGAGAGCGCAGGCCTCCTTTAGACAGATTTAATTGTAAGTGCGGGTGATGCTGGGTTCAAGGCCGGGGGTCGAAGGTCAACTTTATTTTCTCGTCCTGGTTTCCCGTGCCCATGGAGATGGGGTCAGCGTGTCAAATTAAATCTCATTGCAGTGTTTCACTGCCTCTTGTGTCATGTATATTCAACGCTGCGGCAGGTGCCACCACCTCTGGAAATTCATAGAAAGGTTAACGGCTAAAATAAATAATAAAAAATAGCTCCTTGTTAAAACACTGACCTTGTGAAAAAAAGGCCTGTGCCAGAAAGCGTGATGGCTGTGTCCTGAACGCTGCACAGAGACTACAGCCGGATATCAGCGGAAGCTAAAAAAAGGCCTGTGCCAGAGAGCGTGTGATGGCTGTGTCCTGAACGCTGCACAGAGACTACAGCCGGATATCAGCGGAAGCTCGCCGAGTGCTACATAAAACGCCTTCAGTGAGTAAATAAAGCTCGCTAGTCAGTGATTTGATGAAGAACTGCAGCTGAAGTCTGAGAATGATCTGACCGATGCAAGTAACACGCTTATTCAGTTCAGGATTACTAAAGAAATGAAATATCAGTTGTTTATCTAGGATTTTTTTTTGTGGAGGTATGTGGAATATTTATCGCAAAACAAAGCATCTTCACTATGACTCCTGCTTTCAGTCACAAATATGCAATGAAAAAAAAAGAATGCTATTTTCAAAATATATATTATATATAATAAATATATTATAGTATGTCATATTATAAATAATATATTTAGAAATAATGCAAAACAGTTTCACGACTGGAAAAAAGTTTTAGACTGTGGTTTGTTGTCTTGAATCAACATTGATGATAATAAATGTATGATAAAACAAATATAGATAAAGCCCCTTACATTATATTCTTTGCTTGTTTAGTCACTTCAGAAAATTTTATTTACACTCTGGGCCCGGCAGGAGACAAACCGAGCTCGTGAAAAGCAGGAGGCTGTTCCTGTGCTGAAGAGTCAAACCTTTAGTGTTTGTTTAGAGCTGCTGAATAAAGATGAATGCGTGTGCACCTTTCTGCACATTCACTTCATTTATTAACAGCCATATATTAGAATCAGCGGCATGCAGGGCAATTCCATTTAGGCTTTATTTCGAAACTTCAAGGGGAGCTTAACCCCAGGTCAAAGGTCACGCTGAAGGTGACACTTAGCATAATTACATAAATGTCTGAATGGCTTTATGTTCATAAATAAAACATGCGCTCAGCAGAGAGTTTCTACAGCATCAGTACTGCATTCTGTGAGTCTGATAGTACTGAAAATATGTCAAATATGACAAAATATGACATCTCCTGCTAAATATCTGATCTTATGACTGTTCATAAACATAAATGATTCAGTTGCAACTCCTTAAAGATTTCCAGCACATTTAAGGAAGACTTCAAAACACTTTAACTTAAAAAAAAAGGTTAAAAAAGAAACAAAAAACTAAACTTTTTCTAAATTATTATTAAAACTCGGTAACACTTTACAATAAAGTCCCATTAGTTAATGCACTAAAATTAACTAGCAATGAGCAATACATTTGTTACAATATTTATATTTGTTAATGTTAGTTAATACAAATGCAATCATTCATTTTTATTTCATGTTGTCAGGTTGATTAAATATTATTAACAGATATTTTAACAGACAGCTTTTGATTTTTAATAACGTATTAGTAAAGGTTAAAATTATCATTAACTAAGATTATTTATTTATTTAGCATATTACAGTTATTACATACAGACACTAATTTAAACCCAATAACTCAAGAGTTGTGATTCATGAGTTTGCGACTGATTCACTGAAAGAATCAGTTCATAGGAGTCATTCTTCAGTGAATCAGACTACTCTGGTATTCACTGTGTTTACTGCATGAAACTAAAGACGACAACGCAGTAGTTGATTTGTAGTCTTTGTATTATTTTATAAGTCCTTCTTTCTCATCTCATTCATCTCTGATAAAGCAAAATTTCTCCGGTAGATTCATAACTCTGCAGGAAACCGTGTTTTTTACATTTACAAAGAATGCATTTTGCAGACACCTTTATCTAAAGCGACTTGCATTGCATTCGAGGAACACATTTTATTCGCTCATGCGTTCTCTGGGAATCAAACCCATGACTACTGCTCTACTGACTGAACTACAGGATTGCTGTAGAAATATAACTTAGCAACATGCAGAATGGAGGCAGTGAAATTCTTCCCACTGCTACAGTGACGTGAGTTTCTGTTTGCCGGCGTGTTTAACCCCGTGTCATTCCGGCCTCCTGTCGCTGTGTCAGGTGGAGTCAAGGACCGTTCACTTCCTCGGGCCGATCCCCTCACGTCTGCTTTTGTTCTCAGTCAACCCATTTAAATTCATGCTGAGTGGAGCCCACCGAGCATCATGTTCAGTCCGGCCCTAATCTGATTCCAGCCGCTCACACTAACAGAATTTCAGCCGCTGTAATAGAATTGCACTACCGCCACAGAGCTGGACACCAGTTCACTGAAGATCTCGTGCCGCAGCTCCCCAGAAAACGTCAGCTTTGCTCTGAAGTCTTCAACTATTCTAGATCTCCGCCGTCAGACTACCATCAGTGAATATGAACATTAAACACGCCTATTTGATCATCCAAGCAATTTATATAACTACTGTATATGCGAATTTATACAACACCATCATATTACTTAGCCCTACACTTAAAACATTTGGGGCAGGATTTACTAGTAAATTTCACAAAATAAATAATTAATAATATTAATAAATAAAATAAAACAATAAAATAAATAAATGCAAAGTAACACACGGAATTAAATGTGAAATGTTAAATGATTCTGTTATGCAACAGATGAATTTGTTTACATTTTGCTTGTTTTTGTAAAGCTGAAATGCATGTGATTTTAAGTAAAGGTATATTGTAGATTTCATTGTAATCATCTTTTCATCAATACCAGTTTATTTTAAATGTTTCTGTGGTGTCACAAATGATTCTATCACTAAAAAACATTTATAATGTAACAAAAGATTTCTATTTCAAATAAATGCTGTTCTTTTGAACTTTCTATTCATCTGTGAATCCAGAAAAATAAAATGCATCACAGTTTACACAAAATATATGTTATACATACACAATGTATGTTGATAATACATTGCTAATAATCAGAAATGTTTCTCGAGCAGCAAATCAGCATATTAGAATGATTTCTGAAGATCATGTGACACTGAAGACTGGAGTAATGATGCTGAAAATACAGCTGCGCATCACAGAAATACATTACAGTTTAACACATTCACATAGAAAACATCTATTTTAAATTGAAATAATATTTCGCAATTTTTACTGTATTTTTCCATCAAAAAAATGCACCCTTGGAATGGTAAAATATAACTTTTACTAGTGCATATATAGAAGTTAAAAGCTGAAAGCCATATGCATTCTTCTAATGCAGTGAGCCTTTCATATTTGAGTCTCATAGAGTCAGAGGGTTCATAACAGGCTCTCTCACGCACACACACACACACGCGCGCACACACACACGCGCACACACACACGTGCGCACACACATGCACACGCACACACACACACACGCCCAGCGAGGTGGAGGGGAGATCGGTCAGAGGGCCGCAGCTGATGGGCTGATAAAGGAACTCAATTAACTCCTAACATGCTCTCGTGCTCGTCTCCCCATCAAGCCGGGCTCATGCAAATACAAATATTCTGAATTTAGGCTATTTAATTTGTTGTCCGAGCAGTGGACTGTTTCGTTATGTGTGTACAGATCTCTATTTCATCGCTGCAAATGAAATGGGGTTCGTTCAGGGCTCCGGGCGAGCGGAGCGAGAGCCCACTGAGGGCCACTTGGAAATGTCTGCCCATAAAAAGGCCCCGGGTTAACAGCTACCGAGGGAATACGGGGCTCAGGCCGTTCACTCATGTGTGTGAGTGAAGCGTGGTAACAGGGGTAAGCAGCATTCGCTCAGGCCCCTGGGAGCCGTTTTAATCTGCGGGCCACAGCGGAGAGCCGCTCATTCATTAGTGCAGAGATAAACAGAGAGAAGGGGAAAGGTGAGGACGAGCACTTTGTTAAAAAGCGAAGGAGGAATTTGACAAGGATTTATGAGCGACTGATCTAAGGAGGTGGAACACAGCCAATGAGAAATGGACTGAGAGAGAGGAAGAGCGCTTGCTGATCGTGATTTTGCCCTTCAAACATCAACAACCAGGCTTCTGTGATGTTTTCAGCATCGTCGTGATTTCAATGTAAAAATATCACCAGGGTAAAGTTATTTCTATCTCATCAGTACGAATGAGCTCAACTGGCGATAGTAATGCTGAGGTCATGGGTAGCCACAGAAATGTGTAGCTTGGATGCACTGAAGTCACTTCAGATAAAAGCATCAACTGAATGCATGCAGGTAAATTATTCCTAATGTAAAGAAACATTGACACATAATGCGTCCATCAATTTCAGGTTGAAATGTATGTGATTTTAAGTTGTAGATATATTTTTTACTAATCTTTTCATCAATACTACATTTTAAATGGTGCTATGGTGTGACAAATTCATTTTTTAAAGTAGAAATATTCAGATAAAAGCATCTACCAAATGCATTCATGTAAATGATTCAAAATGTAAAACCAAATTACTTATTTTTTGGGGGGAAAAATATGTAAATATAAGGATAATTGACAAGTTGAAATGTATGTGATTTAAGTAAAAACATTTTTTAGAATTCATTAAATTTTTTTCAGCACTTTTTTCTACACTAGCTTGTTTTAAATGGTCCTGTGGTAACAAATGATCCTCTGATTAATGATGTTCATCCCTACCCATAATTCCATATCACCTCTTGTTTTTGCATTTTTTTAATTGACAGCATAAAATTAAAATAACTGATGAAAGTGGTGATGCATCAAGTACAGCTGAAATGTTTAGTATTATTTTCTGTTGCAACAGAGATTTGTGTACCTCTCTCAAAATACATAATTATGCATGCAAATATGCATAAAATAAATATTCTGTATGTATTTATTCATACATTTTTTATAAACATTAAGCTATTTTTCCTACAACATCAAAATACATAATTTTGCAGTGAGAGAAAAGCTTAATAAAAATACATAATTATGCATGCAAATATGCATAAAATAAATATTCTGTATGTATTTATTCATAAATTTTTTATAAACATTAAGCTATTTTTCCTACAACATCAAAATACATAATTTTGCAGTGAGAGAAAAGCTTAATGTAATTCATGACAACCCCCATCTAAATTTTTTCCTTGCATTATAAAGTAATTTCTGTGGTTGAGGCCAGTGAAAGAGCAAGTAACGATCTCAACAACTAGTCTGACCGTCCAGCAGAAAAACTCCTCACTGAATGAAGGAGACGCTGAGAGTTTGAGTCGTGGAGGGAGAAAAAAAGAGAAGGAGTGAAGAAAACAACAAGGTGAGAGGGAGACAGATGGATATTGGGTGACGGTGCCCGGTTACTGCAGGAGGAGAGACCGGCCCGGCCCAATTAAACTCCTGGGCCAAGGATTAAATTTAGTCCGTCTGCCTCGCATCGCCTCTGCAGCCTTTATCAAACTAGCTCAGCCGCAACAACACCGCGACGTCCCGCTGCAGGCCCAGAAACAGATCACATCTATCGATCCCCGGATGTGGGGGAGGAGAGACGCGCGCATCAGGTCTCTAACTAGCGCTCTCATGCTGTAGGAAACATCACACAGAACTGGCAGCCATTGGCCTGTTAGCCCTAGCAAACCCATCTCATGCTCAAAAATGACAGCTTGCTCAAATCAAAGGAAAAACACCAAACTCCAGACTAGCCTCCCAATAACTTCAAGTAAATTTACACAGTGTTGGACAGTCACTAACTAACAACACTCAACTGCATTGCTTTAGTAACAAGACACTTTTCAGACGAGTAGCAGCAAAGTGCGATAAAACACAACATCTGTTTTTTGTCACACTTTATAGACGTAAACTGGTCTTAACTGCATCATTTTAAAGAATCGGTTTATTTGGATGATTCATTTCAATGAACTGCCTCAAAAATAAAAACAATTATTTATGAATTTATTTATTTTCTGTATACGTCTTTAGTTAAAAGCTGCTGTTTATCATTACATTTCTGACTTAGTAAAATAAAGGATGGGGATTTTTACTTATTTGTCACAGTACGTGTGTGTGTGTGTGTGTGTGTGTGTGTGTACTATATTAGATCAGGAAGAAAAAAGGAAAAAACAAATGCTTATATAATTTAATATAAATAACATAACAATAACATAGAACAATAAATTATGATAATATAACAAAAAAAAAAAGTTTTTCTTTCCCCGGAATTAATAAATACATTCATTACATAATATATAATATAATGTAAACAGACAAACAAATAAATAAATAAAAATCATCTCTCCCCAAAATTAAGTATTTTGATGTTGTAGGAAAAACAACATCAGGAAAAAAATATCTTAATGTTTACAAAATAAATAAATACAGAATATATTTAATGGATATTTAGTTTTCTAATATACAATATTTAAGCCAGTTTACCCCATATTTCCCCAAAGTGATGTATTTTGAGAGTTACACAAACATCTATTGCAACAGAAAAGAGAAGCTATTAAGTATTTCAGTGTGTGTGTGTGTGTGTGTGTGTGTGTGTGTGTCTGTGTGTGTGTGTGTGTGTGTCTGTGTGTGTGTGTGTTTGTGTCTGTGTGTGTGTAAATCTGATGATTATATATTTAAAAAGATATTGTCCAGTTGAATAGCTTTAATGTACTTTTTTGAGTAGTTTGTAGCTTCCCAAGTGATGCGGTTTCAAAATAATATGCACATATACTGTATAATAAAGGGGTGTAAGTCAGGCAGTATAACGAGTACGGCGGTGAAAGAGTTAACATGTAAAAGTGTGTGAGCCCAACGGTAAAGCTCCCTCTTGAATTGAACAGTTCATCATGTGAAAAAGTAGTTCATTCCTCGCGTGGAGCACACTTGGGAAGGTTTTTTTTTTAAATCGTTCCCCTTTTTTCCCTCTTTACACTAGAAATAATGCATATTCCTCATTTTTCTGCTAAATAATTAGCTGCCAAATCAAATAGGCTCCTAATGTAAGACACAGAGCCAGATGAGTATATGATTCATGTCGTCTGAACAAGACCGTCTTATACTGTGTGTGTACGGCTTGACACATTTATTTGCACAAACACCCTCACGTATAAAGATAAACCATGAACGTCTATTTTCATACTGTCTTCAAGCCTGCAATTACATAATGCCGTAACAATCCTAAAGCATGAGACAGAAACATCAGATGACGTGAGTCCTGCATTATGAGATGCGTACGCCACTGAACGAGTCCATCAGCGTTACAGTAACGTGTGTGAATTACAGCTGACGCAATGCATGAAATCACACGCTCATCTTCAACACAAATCTGAACTCCAACACACCAACATATGCATGCATCTTCCCTCGTAAGCAAATACAACACAGTTCAGCTCAGAAAATCAGATATTTACATAAGATTCTCAACCTTTCCTAAATTAACTTGGGAGAAATTACATTAAGCTAACAAAATTAATAATATTATGATTATATTAGAAATTCTATAGCAGTTTCTGCACGTGTTTTGTAGAGAGGCTGGGTGATAAAGTTTATATATATATACATTTTCACTTATATGAACCTATACACCAATGCATAATAATGTGCAAGAATAGCAACTTTTATTTTTAACTTGACATGCTGACACTGATTCAGTTGATAAACTGTCGGAGAAGGACGCAAAAATCATCACAAGCACTGACAGCGAGAGACTGTTTAGGACTGCATCGCATGTCTTCGATGAGAAGAGGAAGGGGTGATTGTTGCTGGTATGATGATTGAAATCACGAAATAGCCTTAAACAATTAAATACACTGCAGAACGTTATGTTTTCACGCTCGAATTGCATGTATTCTGCTTGTTAACCAGGGTTCGAAGTCCAAAGCGCGAGGAAAATCTGCGCTGAAACAGTGTTACTCGTCAGTTGCTCAGTCACATTTTTATGAATTTTTACAAGGCATGTGACAATGCGATACGTGCATATTTGTAATGAGACTCATTTATAAATCTGCTGTTGTCAACAAAACGAAGCATTGAAGTCTTCCTGCGCATTTCCGCCAAAATAAAAGTTGAGAAAAAGCAAGAACTCTATCAACATTCATAAATGTTAGTATTGTAATTTTACTGTTAATAAAATAAAAAGTAAGACAATAATAATGATACTAATTACAACAGCTCTGTTAATACATTTATAATAACATACACACATAGCGTTCAAATTAGGATCTGTAATATTTTCTAATGTTTTAAAAGAAGGCTCTTCTGCTCAGCAAGGCTGCGTTTAATTGTACAGTAAAAAATACATGCCTGATTCAAGAAGGGGGTCTGATGGCCAAAAAATATTATTTTACCAACTTATTCATTTTAAGTTAAATTGTGCTTTGTTGGTATAGTGTCTGCTAGAATGTTAAAAATGTTCAGTGTTAAATATTTTTAAATTGTTGTTTTGTAATTGATTTTTTCTTTGTAAAGCAAGACAAAACGGTAAAAAGCACATTTTGGCTATTTCATTTCTGCAATGGTGAAAAAAAATTGGCAAAATACATGGGGGGAAAAAACTCGAAAAACCGTGTTCGGCCTTCGGCCCAGTGTTTCATTTTGTTCGGTTTTGGCTTTGGCTTCAGCCAAGAATTTTCATTTCGGTGCATTGCTACAAATAAAGTTTTCCATGTCATCTGACTGCAGCTCACCTTCATGAACGCAGCAGATTTCCATTGTAATGTCCTCTGATGATCTGTGAGCGTTCACAGGTCAACACGAGAGCAGACGCTGAATAACAGACTCTGATTCACATGACGCAGATATCATCACCTGCACACCGAATTAAAGCACCTTCCCACAGACAGAGACCAGCAAAGTCTTGTAGACGATGAAGAGTACACGAATACAGAAACACGCAAAATGCAGTTTTGCAGTTAGAATCGCAAAATAAATAATCTTATCAACTTTGTATCTCCTTGTTTTGTCGTGTGTCCAGTGAACAGTATTTTGAGACCAGCTGGTAATATTAGACAGATGTCAACATGCAACTGTTGAGTGACGGAAGCACTGCTCTAAAACACTTGTGTGTTAACAATAGACTTACTATTTAACTCTCACTATTTCTATCTTGCTGAGTGCAGTCAAGCACTGTAAATGTGAATATGTAAACACTGACACTTGGATTGACAAACAACTAACAACACATCAGAATAACACCATTTAAGATAACAATAATACTTTAAAGGTGAATTGTGCCTTTCTGCAGCAAAACTGAATTGCCCGTCAAACACTAAGCCCCGCCCCCAAACTCACGTCATTGGTTGAATCAGAAGTTGACATGTCGGGCCTCTCAAACAAACAGATCATTCGCAATGTTTCACTCTTCAGGTGAAACCATATGAACATAAACTACCATTTAAAAGTCTGGGGTCAGTAAGATTTAAAAAATAAGAAAAATGTTTGTTTTACTCAGCAAGGACACTTTAAATTGATCAAAAGTGACAGTAAAGACATTTATAAAGCTACAAAAGATTTCTATTTCAAATAAATGCTCTTCTTTTGAACCATCTATTCATCTGTGAATCCTGAAAAATAAAATGTACCACCGTTTTCCACAAAAATATTGTGCAGCACATCTGTTTTCAACACTGATAATAATCAGAAATGTTTCTCGAGCAGCAAATCAGCATATTAGAATGATTTCTGAAGATCATGTGACACTGAAGACTGGAGTAATGATGCTGAAAATACAGCTTTGATCTCAGAAATAAATTACAGTTTAACAGAGATTCACATAAAAAAACAGTTGTTTTAAATTGTAATAATATTTCACAATTTTTACTGTATTTTTGATCAAATAAATGCAGCCTCAATGAGCAGAAGAGACTTCTTTCAAAAACATTTTATCATTTTACTGACCCCAAAATTTATATAAAATACTTTTGTTTTATTAATAGATATGCATGCAAACCAAGCGCGCAGGGACAGAAGATCCAGTCTCAAACTACAGAATCCTAAAAGACTCACTGGGTATCTCACACACCTGTGGCGACATCATTTCCTTTCCTAAATCCCACCCAGTTCCTGGCGCTTCCATTCCTGCCAGCAGTGCAGGTAATGACTGTGTCTCGGACGCAGCACACTCTGGCTGTCAGCTGGAATCAGAGCTGCAATGGTGACAGACCGTTTCAATATTGATTTCATAAATAAACAGAGCTAACCATCGATCCTAGTGTTATTTTGCATTTCAATTACTGCTCAGAAACATAACCTTCAAACAACTGGCCGCTCAATACCAATACCATTCTCTGATAAACGCCTGCGTGCCGCCCCGCGGACATTCGGCCTCACGTTTTTTCTCCCCTCCTCTCCAAAGTGTAAATTAGCGGACTTAGCATTTTCCCCCCGCAACATTTGATTACCGAGCAAATCAGGACGCGGTGCTCGGATTATTTACTCAGTGCGTGGGATTGATGCAAAGAGAGAGCAAGTGCTGCGGACGGGCCGCACGTTAGCGATGTGAGATGCATATTTGCATTCCGTTGCATGTGTAGCTTTACATGCGACCCGGGTTATAATAGCTAACTAAAACAAAACAACAAAAATAAAATTATATATATATATATATATATATATGTAATTAATCTATTCAAAAATATAAAAGCCTAACTTATTTTATTTCAGCTAGTTGCCAAAGCAAATTTCTCATTTTCATTTAGTTTAAGTTGATTTACTAAAATAACTAAAATTAAAATAAAAATGAATACAAACTATATAGACCTATTTAAAAAAAAGACAAAAACACACAACAAAATTACTAAAACCTTAACTAAAATGAGATGAAAACTGAAAATATCAAAAATGAAAACTAATTTAAAATAAATGCTGTCATATTGCTTAAATACAGTAGATTTCAAAAAGTAAATGTTTTAATTGTAAAAGTTTTTAATGGTGATATTAAAAATTTAAAAGACTGCAACTTTGTAAATAACTTTGTAAAACTGTCATGCTAAAGTTAGTATTTGTTACAGACAAGCCCTGCTGTCAATAGCATCGCTGCTTCCTCTGTGGTCTCCTCTGAGTGAGTGAGTGAGTGAGTGTGTGTGTGTGTGTGTGTGTGTGTGTGTGTGTGTGACAGGCTCCTGCCCGCAGTGCAGGCAATGACCGTCTCAGCCGTGGCACACTCAGTTTGGCTGTCAGCTGGAATCAGAGCTGCAATGGTGACAGACCGTTTCAATATTGATTTCATAAATAAACAGAGCTAACCATCGATCCTAGTGTTATTTTGCATTTCAATTACTGCTCAGAAACATAACCTTCAAACAACTGGCCGCTCAATACCAATACCATTCTCTGATAAACGCCTGCGTGCCGCCCCGCGGACATTCGGCCTCACGTTTTTTCTCCCCTCTTCTCCAAAGTGTAAATTAGCGGACTTAGCATTTTCCCCCTGCAACATTTGATTACCGAGCAAATCAGGACGCGGTGCTCGGATTATTTACTCAGTGCGTGGGATTGATGCAAAGAGAGAGCAAGTGCTGCGGACGGGCCGCACGTTAGCGATGTGAGATGCATATTTGCATTCCGTTGCATGTGTAGCTTTACATGCGACCCGGGTTATAATAGCTAACTAAAACAAAACAACAAAAATAAAATTATATATATATATATATATATATATGTAATTAATCTATTC